>NW_026697203.1:0-61142 GCF_030435755.1 Ochotona princeps | reverse complement strand
GAGTGGATCTTGTGGGAGAACAACTCCATTTGGCTCACTAACTTCACACACCATCAGGCTTCCAAGCAGCTCTCAAGGAAACTCAGGTTTCACACTCTATGCTTAGTGCCCTTTGTGTGCCTAGGACTGAAATGAAGCTTGGTCAGCATCCCACACAAACGAATGCTCCACATGCGGGTTTCACATGCCACCAACTCCACATTCACAGGCAACTTCAGCGCCACAGCCATTTGCAGATAGCCCTCAATGCAAAGGCTCTAGACGCAAATATTGGTGTGAGAGCTAATTCAATCAAGGAAACACTGCATGTTGGTGAAGGGCATATTGAAGAAGGATCAGCCGAGTGGTTCTTGTGGGAGAACAACTCCATTTGGCTCCCTAACTTCACACACCATCAGGCTTCCAAGCAGCTCTCAAGGAAACTCAGTTTTCACACTCTATGCTTAGTGCCCTTTGTATGGCTAGGACTGAAATGAACCTGGTAGAGCATCCCACACAAACGAATGCTCCACATGCGGGTTTCACATGCCACCAACTCCACATTCTCAGGCAACTTCAGCGCCACAGCCGTTTTCAGATAGCCCTCAATGCAAAGGCTCTAGACGCAAATATTGGTGTGAGAGCTAATTCAATCAAGGAAACACTGCATGTTGGTGAAGGGCATATTGAAGAAGGATCAGCCGAGTGGTTCTTGTGGGAGAACAACTCCATTTGGCTCACTAACTTCACACACCATCAGGCTTCCAAGCAGCTCTCAAGGAAACTCAGGTTTCACACTCTATGCTTAGTGCCCTTTGAGTGCATTATCTAGGAATGAACCTGGTAGAGCTTGGTCAGCCACACAAACGAATGCTCCACATGCGGGTTTCACATGCCACCAACTCCACATTCACAGGCAACTTCAGCGCCACAGCCGTTTTCAGATAGCCCTCAATGCAAAGGCTCTAGACGCAAATATTGGTGTGAGAGCTAATTCAATCAAAGAAACAATGCATGTTGGTGAAGGGCATATTGAAGAAGGATCAGCCGAGTGGTTCTTGTGGGAGAACAACTCCATTTGGCTCACTAACTTCACACACCATCAGGCTTCCAAGCAGCTCTCAAGGAAACTCAGTTTTCACACTCTATGCTTAGTGCCCTTTGTATGGCTAGGACTGAAATGAACCTGGTAGAGCATTACACACAAACGAATGCTTCACATGCGGGTTTCACATGCCACCAACTCCACATTCACAGGCAACTTCAGCGCCACAGCCGTTTTCAGATAGCCCTCAATGCAAAGGCTCTAGACGCAATATTGGGTGTGAGAGCTAATTCAATCAAGGAAACACTGCATGGTGGTGAAGGGCATATTGAAGAAGGATCAGCCGAGTGGTTCTTGTGGGAGAACAACTCCATTTGGCTCACTAACTTCACACACCATCAGGCTTCCAAGCAGCTCTCAAGGAAACTCAGTTTTCACACTCTATGCTTAGTGCCCTTTGAGTGCATTATCTAGGAATGAACCTGGTAGAGCATCCCACACAAACGAATGCTCCACATGCGGGTTTCACATGCCACCAACTCCACATTCACAGGCAACTTCAGCGCCACAGCCGTTTTCAGATAGCCCTCAATGCAAAGGCTCAAGACGCAAATATTGGTGTGAGAGCTAATTCAATCAAGGAAACACTGCATGGTGGTGAAGGGCATATTGAAGAAGGATCAGCCGAGTGGTTCTTGTGGGAGAACAACTCCATTTGGCTCACTAACTTCACACACCATCAGGCTTCCAAGCAGCTCTCAAGGAAACTCAGTTTTCACACTCTATGCTTAGTGCCCTTTGTATGGCTAGGACTGAAATGAACCTGGTAGAGCATTACACACAAACGAATGCTTCACATGCGGGTTTCACATGCCACCAACTCCACATTCACAGGCAACTTCAGCGCCACAGCCGTTTTCAGATAGCCCTCAATGCAAAGGCTCTAGACGCAAATATTGGTGTGAGAGCTAATTCAATCAAGGAAACACTGCATGTTGGTGAAGGGCATATTGAAGAAGGATCAGCCGAGTGGTTCTTGTGGGAGAACAACTCCATTTGGCTCACTAACTTCACACACCATCAGGCTTCCAAGCAGCTCTCAAGGAAACTCAGTTTTCACACTCTATGCTTAGTGCCCTTTGTATGGGCTAGGACTGAAATGAACCTGGTAGAGCATTACACACAAACGAATGCTTCACATGCGGGTTTCACAAGGCCACCAACTCCACATTCACAGGCAACTTCAGCGCCACAGCCGTTTTCAGATAGCCCTCAATGCAAAGGCTCTAGACGCAAATATTGGTGTGAGAGCTAATTCAATCAAGGAAACACTGCATGGTGGTTGAAGGGCATATTGAAGAAGGATCAGCCGAGTGGTTCTTGTGGGAGAACAACTCCATTTGGCCTCACTAACTTCACACACCATCAGGCTTCCAAGCAGCTCTCAAGGAAACTCAGGTTTCACACTCTATGCTTAGTGCCCTTTGAGTGCATTATCTAGGAATGAACCTGGTAGAGCTTGGTCAGCCACACAAACGAATGCTCCACATGCGGGTTTCACATGCCACCAACTCCACATTCACAGGCAACTTCAGCGCCACAGCCGTTTTTCAGATAGCCCCTCAATGCAAAGGCTCTAGACGCAAATATTGGTGTGAGAGCTAATTCAATCAAGGAAACACTGCATGTTGGTGAAGGGCATATTGAAGAAGGTTCAGCCGAGTGGTTCTTGTGGGAGAACAACTCCATTTAGCTCACTAACTTCACACACCATCAGGCTTCCAAGCAGCTCTCAAGGAAACTCAGTTTTCACACTCTATGCTTAGTGCCCTTTGAGTGCCTAGGACTGAAATGAACCTGGTAGAGCATCCCAAACAAACGAATGCTCCACATGCGGGTTTCACATGCCACCAACTCCACATTCACAGGCAACATCAGCGCCACAGCCGTTTTCAGATAGCCCTCAATGCAAAGGCTCTAGACGCAAATATTGGTGTGAGAGCTAATTCAATCAAGGAAACACTGCATGTTGGTGAAGGGCATATTGAAGAAGGATCAACCGAGTGGATCTTGTGGGAGAACAACTCCATTTGGCTCACTAACTTCACACACCATCAGGCTTCCAAGCAGCTCTCAAGGAAACTCAGGTTTCACACTCTATGCTTAGTGCCCTTTGTGTGCCTAGGACTGAAATGAAGCTTGGTCAGCATCCCACACAAACGAATGCTCCACATGCGGGTTTCACATGCCACCAACTCCACATTCACAGGCAACTTCAGCGCCACAGCCGTTTTCAGATAGCCCTCAATGCAAAGGCTCTAGACGCAAATATTGGTGTGAGAGCTAATTCAATCAAGGAAACACTGCATGTTGGTGAAGGGCATACTGAAGAAGGATCAGCCGAGTGGTTCTTGTGGGAGAACAACTCCATTTGGCTCCCTAACTTCACACACCATCAGGCTTCCAAGCAGCTCTCAAGGAAACTCAGTTTTCACACTCTATGCTTAGTGCCCTTTGTATGGCTAGGACTGAAATGAACCTGGTAGAGCATCCCACACAAACGAATGCTCCACATGCGGGTTTCACATGCCACCAACTCCACATTCACAGGCAACTTCAGCGCCACAGCCGTTTTCAGATAGCCCTCAATGCAAAGGCTCTAGACGCAAATATTGGTGTGAGAGCTAATTCAATCAAGGAAACACTGCATGGTGGTGAAGGGCATATTGAAGAAGGATCAGCCGAGTGGTTCTTGTGGGAGAACAACTCCATTTGGCTCACTAACTTCACACACCATCAGGCTTCCAAGCAGCTCTCAAGGAAACTCAGGTTTCACACTCTATGCTTAGTGCCCTTTGAGTGCATTATCTAGGAATGAACCTGGTAGAGCTTGGTCAGCCACACAAACGAATGCTCCACATGCGGGTTTCACATGCCACCAACTCCACATTCACAGGCAACTTCAGCGCCACAGCCGTTTTCAGATAGCCCTCAATGCAAAGGCTCTAGACGCAAATATTGGTGTGAGAGCTAATTCAATCAAGGAAACACTGCATGTTGGTGAAGGGCATATTGAAGAAGGATCAGCCGAGTGGTTCTTGTGGGAGAACAACTCCATTTGGCTCACTAACTTCACACACCATCAGGCTTCCAAGCAGCTCTCAAGGAAACTCAGTTTTCACACTCTATGCTTAGTGCCCTTTGAGTGCATTATCTAGGAATGAACCTGGTAGAGCATCCCACACAAACGAATGCTCCACATGCGGGTTTCACATGCCACCAACTCCACATTCACAGGCAACTTCAGCGCCACAGCCGTTTTCAGATAGCCCTCAATGCAAAGGCTCTAGACGCAAATATTGGTGTGAGAGCTAATTCAATCAAGGAAACACTGCATCTTGGTGAAGGGCATATTGAAGAAGGATCAGCCGAGTGGTTCTTGTGGGAGAACAACTCCATTTGGCTCACTAACTTCACACACCATCAGGCTTCCAAGCAGCTCTCAAGGAAACTCAGTTTTCACACTCTATGCTTAGTGCCCTTTGAGTGCAATTATCTAGGAATGAACCTGGTAGAGCATCCCACACAAACGAATGCTCCACATGCGGGGTTTCACATGCCACCAACTTCACATTCACAGGCAACTTCAGCGCCACAGCCGTTTTCAGATAGCCCTCAATGCAAAGGCTCTAGACGCAAATATTGGTGTGAGAGCTAACTCAATCAAGGAAACACTGCATGTTGGTGAAGGGCATATTGAAGAAGGATCAGCCGAGTAGTTCTTGTGGGAGAACAACTCCATTTGGCTCACTAACTTCACACACCATCAGGCTTCCAAGCAGCTCTCAAGAAAACTCAGTTTTCACACTCTATGCTTAGTGCCCTTTGTGTGCCTGGGACAGAAATGAAGCTTGGTCAGCATCCCACACAAACGAATGCTCCACATGCGGGTTTCACATGCCACCAACTCCACATTCACAGGGCAACATCAGCGCCACAGCCGTTTTCAGATAGCAATCAATGCAAAGACTCTAGACGCAAATATTGGTGTGAGAGCTAATTCAATCAAGGAAACACTGCATGTTGGTGAAGGGCATATTGAAGAAGGATCAGCCGAGTGGTTCTTGTGGGAGAACAACTCCATTTGGCTCACTAACTTCACACACCATCAGGCTTCCAAGCAGCTCTCAAGGAAACTCAGTTTTCACACTCTATGCTTAGTGCCCTTTGTGTGCCTAGGACTGAAATGAAGCTTGGTCAGCATCCCACACAAACGAATGCTCCACATGCGGGTTTCACATGCCACCAACTCCACATTCACA
Organism: Ochotona princeps; assembly: GCF_030435755.1. NCBI lineage: Eukaryota > Metazoa > Chordata > Mammalia > Lagomorpha > Ochotonidae > Ochotona > Ochotona princeps. Next base: position 55,796 of record NW_026697203.1, on the reverse strand, counting down.
GGCAACTTCAGCGCCACAGCCGTTTTCAGATAGCCCTCAATGCAAAGGCTCTAGACGCAAATATTGGTGTGAGAGCTAATTCAATCAAGGAAACACTGCATGTGGGTGAAGGGCATATTGAAGAAGGATCAGCCGAGTGGTTCTTGTGGGAGAACAACTCCATTTGGCTCACTAACTTCACACACCATCAGGCTTCCAAGCAGCTCTCAAGGAAACTCAGGTTTCACGCTCTATGTTTAGTGCCCTTTGAGTGCATTATCTAGGAATGAACCTGGTATAGCTTGGTAAACCACACAAACGAATGCTCCACATGCGGGTTTCACATGCCACCAACTCCACATTCACAGGCAACTTCAGCGCCACAGCCGTTTTCAGATAGCCCTCAATGCAAAGGCTCTAGACGCAAATATTGGTGTGAGAGCTAATTCAATCAAGGAAACACTGCATGTTGGTGAAGGGCATATTGAAGAAGGATCAGCCGAGTGGTTCTTGTGGGAGAACAACTCCATTTGGCTCACTAACTTCACACACCATCAGGCTTCCAAGCAGCTCTCAAGGAAACTCAGTTTTCACACTCTATGTTTAGTGCCCTTTGAGTGCATTATCTAGGAATGAAACTGGTAGAGCATCCCACACAACGAATGCTTCACATGCGGGTTTCACATGCCACCAACTCCACATTCACAGGCAACTTCAGCGCCACAGCCGTTTTCAGATAGCCCTCAATGCAAAGGCTCTAGACGCAAATATTGGTGTGAGAGCTAATTCAATCAAGGAAACAGTGCATGTTGGTGAAGGGCATATTGAAGAAGGATCAGCCGAGTGGTTCTTGTGGGAGAACAACTCCATTTGGCTCACTAACTTCACACATCATCAGGCTTCCAAGCAGCTCTCAAGGAAACTCAGTTTTCACACTCTATGCTTAGTGCCCTTTGAGTGCATTATCTAGGAATGACCTGGTAGAGCATCCCACACAAACGAATGCTCCACATGCGGGTTTCACATGCCACCAACTCCACATTCACAGGCAACTTCAGCGCCACAGCCGTTTTCAGATAGCCCTCAATGCAAAGGCTCTAGACGCAAATATTGGTGTGAGAGCTAATTCAATCAAGGAAACACTGCATGTTGGTGAAGGGCATATTGAAGAAGGATCAGCCGAGTGGTTCTTGTGGGAGAACAACTCCATTTGGCTCCCTAACTTCACACACCATCAGGCTTCCAAGCAGCTCTCAAGGAAACTCAGTTTTCACACTCTATGCTTAGTGCCCTTTGTATGGCTAGGAATGAAATGAACCTGGTAGAACATCCCGCACAAACGAATGCTCCACATGCGGGTTTCACATGCCACCAACTCCACATTCACAGGCAACTTCAGCGCCACAGCCGTTTTCAGATAGCCCTCAATGCAAAGGCTCTAGACGCAAATATTGGTGTGAGAGCTAATTCAATCAAGGAAACACTGCATGGTGTGTGAAGGGCATATTGAAGAAGGATCAGCCGAGTGGTTCTTGTGGGAGAACAACTCCATTTGGCTCACTAACTTCACACACCATCAGGCTTCCAAGCAGCTCTCAAGGAAACTCAGGTTTCACACTCTATGCTTAGTGCCCTTTGAGTGCATTATCTAGGAATGAACCTGGTAGAGCATCCCACACAAACGAATGCTCCACATGCGGGTTTCACATGCCACCAACTCCACATTCACAGGCAACTTCAGCGCCACAGCCGTTTTCAGATAGCCCTCAATGCAAAGGCTCTAGACGCAAATATTGGTGTGAGAGCTAATTCAATCAAGGAAACAATGCATGTTGGTGAAGGGCATATTGAAGAAGGATCAGCCGAGTGGTTCTTGTGGGAGAACAACTCCATTTGGCTCGCTAACTTCACACACCATCAGGCTTCCAAGCAGCTCTCAAGGAAACTCAGTTTTCACACTCTATGCTTAGTGCCCTTTTGTATGGCTAGGACTGAAATGAACCTGGTAGAGCATCCCACACAAACAAATGCTCCACATGCGGGTTTCACATGCCACCAACTCCACATTCACAGGCCAACTTCAGCGCCACAGCCGTTTTTCAGATAGCCCTCAATGCAAAGGCTCTAGACGGAAATATTGGTGTGAGAGCTAATTCAATCAAGGAAACACTGCATGGTGGTGAAGGGCATATTGAAGAAGGATCAGCCGAGTGGTTCTTGTGGAGAACAACTCCATTTGGCTCACTAACTTCACACACCATCAGGCTTCCAAGCAGCTCTCAAGGAAACTCAGGTTTCACACTCTATGCTTAGTGCCCTTTGAGTGCATTATCTAGGAATGAACCTGGTAGAGCTTGGTCAGCCACACAAACGAATGCTCCACATGCGGGTTTCACATGCCACCAACTCCACATTCACAGGCAACTTCAGCGCCACAGCCGTTTTCAGATAGCCCTCAATGCAAAGGCTCTAGACGCAAATATTGGTGTGAGAGCTAAATCAATCAAGGAAACAATTGCATGTTGGTGAAGGGCATATTGAAGAAGGATCAGCCGAGTGGTTCTTGTGGGAGAACAACTCCATTTGGCTCACTAACTTCACACACCATCAGGCTTCCAAGCAGCTCTCAAGGAAACTCAGTTTTCACACTCTATGCTTAGTACCCTTTGTATGGCTAGGACTGAAATGAACCTGGTAGAGCATCCCACACAAACGAATGCTTCACATGCGGGTTTCACATGCCACCAACTCCACATTCACAGGCAACTTCAGCGCCACAGCCGTTTTCAGATAGCCCTCAATGCAAAGGCTCTAGACGCAAATATTGGTGTGAGAGCTAATTCAATCAAGGAAACACTGCATGGTGGTGAAGGGCATATTGAAGAAGGATCAGCCGAGTGGTTCTTGTGGGAGAACAACTCCATTTGGCTCACTAACTTCACACACCATCAGGCTTCCAAGCAGCTCTCAAGGAAACTCAGTTTTCACACTCTATGCTTAGTGCCCTTTGAGTGCATTATCTAGGAATGAACCTGGTAGAGCATCCCACACAAACGAATGCTCCACATGCGGGTTTCACATGCCACCAACTCCACATTCACAGGCAACTTCAGCGCCACAGCCGTTTGCAGATAGCCCTCAATGCAAAGGCTCTAGACGCAAATATTGGTGTGAGAGCTAATTCAATCAAGGAAACACTGCATGGTGGTGAAGGGCATATTGAAGAAGGATCAGCCGAGTGGTTCTTGTGGGAGAACAACTCCATTTAGCTCACTAACTTCACACACCATCAGGCTTCCAAGCAGCTCTCAAGGAAACTCAGTTTTCACACTCTATGCTTAGTGCCCTTTGTATGGCTAGGACTGAAATGAACCTGGTAGAGCATCCCACACAAACGAATGCTCCACATGCGGGTTTCACATGCCACCAACTCCACATTCACAGGCAACATCAGCGCCACAGCTGTTTTCAGATAGCCCTCAATGCAAAGGCTCTAGACGCAAATATTGGTGTGAGAGCTAATTCAATCAAGGAAACACTGCATGTTGGTGAAGGGCATATTGAAGAAGGATCAGCCGAGTGGTTCTTGTGGGAGAACAACTCCATTTGGCTCACTAACTTCACACACCATCAGGCTTCCAAGCAGCTCTCAAGGAAACTCAGGTTTCACACTCTATGCTTAGTGCCCTTTGTGTGCCTAGGACTGAAATGAAGCTTGGTCAGCATCCCACACAAACGAATGCTCCACATGCGGGTTTCACATGCCACCAACTCCACATTCACAGGCAACTTCAGCGCCACAGCCGTTTTCAGATAGCCCTCAATGCAAAGGCTCTAGACGCAAATATTGGTGTGAGAGCTAATTCAATCAAGGAAACACTGCATGTTGGTGAAGGGCATATTGAAGAAGGATCAGCCGAGTGGTTCTTGTGGGAGAACAACTCCATTTGGCTCACTAACTTCACACACCATCAGGCTTCCAAGCAGCTCTCAAGGAAACTCAGTTTTCACACTCTATGCTTAGTGCCCTTTGTATGGCTAGGACTGAAATGAACCTGGTAGAGCATCCCACACAAACGAATGCTCCACATGCGGGTTTCACATGCCACCAACTCCACATTCACAGGCAACTTCAGCGCCACAGCCGTTTTCAGATAGCCCTCAATGCAAAGGCTCTAGACGCAAATATTGGTGTGAGAGCTAATTCAATCAAGGAAACACTGCATGGTGGTGAAGGGCATATTGAAGAAGGATCAGCCGAGTGGTTCTTGTGGGAGAACAACTCCATTTGGCTCACTAACTTCACACACCATCAGGCTTCCAAGCAGCTCTCAAGGAAACTCAGGTTTCACACTCTATGCTTAGTGCCCTTTGAGTGCATTATCTAGGAATGAACCTGGTAGAGCTTGGTCAGCCACACAAACGAATGCTCCACATGCGGGTTTCACATGCCACCAACTCCACATTCACAGGCAACTTCAGCGCCACAGCCGTTTTCAGATAGCCCTCAATGCAAAGGCTCTAGACGCAAATATTGGTGTGAGAGCTAATTCAATCAAGGAAACAATGCATGTTGGTGAAGGGCATATTGAAGAAGGATCAGCCGAGTGGTTCTTGTGGGAGAACAACTCCATTTGGCTCACTAACTTCACACACCATCAGGCTTCCAAGCAGCTCTCAAGGAAACTCAGTTTTCACACTCTATGCTTAGTGCCCTTTGTATGGCTAGGAATGAAATGAACCTGGTAGAGCATCCCACACAAACGAATGCTTCACATGCGGGTTTCACATGCCACCAACTCCACATTCACAGGCAACTTCAGCGCCACAGCCGTTTTCAGATAGCCCTCAATGCAAAGGCTCTAGACGCAAATATTGGTGTGAGAGCTAATTCAATCAAGGAAACACTGCATGTTGGTGAAGGGCATATTGAAGAAGGATCAGCCGAGTGGTTCTTGTGGGAGAACAACTCCATTTGGCTCACTAACTTCACACACCATCAGGCTTCCAAGCAGCTCTCAAGGAAACTCAGTTTTCACACTCTATGCTTAGTGCCCTTTGAGTGCATTATCTAGGAATGAACCTGGTAGAGCATCCCACACAAACGAATGCTCCACATGCGGGTTTCACATGCCACCAACTCCACATTCACAGGCAACTTCAGCGCCTCAGCCATTTGCAGATAGCCCTCAATGCAAAGGCTCTAGACGCAAATATTGGTGTGAGAGCTAATTCAATCAAGGAAACAATGCATGTTGGTGAAGGGCATATTGAAGAAGGATCAGCCGAGTGGTTCTTGTGGGAGAACAACTCCATTTAGCTCACTAACTTCACACACCATCAGGCTTCCAAGCAGCTCTCAAGGAAACTCAGTTTTCACACTCTATGCTTAGTGCCCTTTGTATGGCTAGGACTGAAATGAACCTGGTAGAGCATCCCACACAAACGAATGCTCCACATGCGGGTTTCACATGCCACCAACTCCACATTCACAGGCAACATCAGCGCCACAGCCGTTTTCAGATAGCCCTCAATGCAAAGGCTCTAGACGCAAATATTGGTGTGAGAGCTAATTCAATCAAGGAAACACTGCATGTTGGTGAAGGGCATATTGAAGAAGGATCAGCCGAGTGGATCTTGTGGGAGAACAACTCCATTTGGCTCACTAACTTCACACACCATCAGGCTTCCAAGCAGCTCTCAAGGAAACTCAGGTTTCACACTCTATGCTTAGTGCCCTTTGTGTGCCTAGGACTGAAATGAAGCTTGGTCAGCATCCCACACAAACGAATGCTCCACATGCGGGTTTCACATGCCACCAACTCCACATTCACAGGCAACTTCAGCGCCACAGCCGTTTTCAGATAGCCCTCAATGCAAAGGCTCTAGACGCAAATATTGGTGTGAGAGCTAATTCAATCAAGGAAACACTGCATGGTGGTGAAGGGCATATTGAAGAAGGATCAGCCGAGTGGTTCTTGTGGGAGAACAACTCCATTTGGCTTTCTAACTTCACACACCATCAGGCTTCCAAGCAGCTCTCAAGGAAACTCAGGTTTCACACTCTATGCTTAGTGCCCTTTGAGTGCATTATCTAGGAATGAACCTGGTAGAGCTTGGTCAGCCACACAAACGAATGCTCCACATGCGGGTTTCACATGCCACCAACTCCACATTCACAGGCAACTTCAGCGCCACAGCCGTTTTCAGATAGCCCTCAATGCAAAGGCTCTAGACGCAAATATTGGTGTGAGAGCTAATTCAATCAAGGAAACAATGCATGTTGGTGAAGGGCATATTGAAGAAGGATCAGCCGAGTGGTTCTTGTGGGAGAACAACTCCATTTGGCTCACTAACTTCACACACCATCAGGCTTCCAAGCAGCTCTCAAGGAAACTCAGTTTTCACACTCTATGCTTAGTGCCCTTTGTATGGCTAGGACTGAAATGAACCTGGTAGAGCATTACACACAAACGAATGCTTCACATGCGGGTTTCACATGCCACCAACTCCACATTCACAGGCAACTTCAGCGCCACAGCCGTTTTCAGATAGCCCTCAATGCAAAGGCTCTAGACGCAAATATTGGTGTGAGAGCTAATTCAATCAAGGAAACACTGCATGTTGGTGAAGGGCATATTGAAGAAGGATCAGCCGAGTGGTTCTTGTGGGAGAACAACTCCATTTAGCTCACTAACTTCACACACCATCAGGCTTCCAAGCAGCTCTCAAGGAAACTCAGTTTTCACACTCTATGCTTAGTGCCCTTTGAGTGCCTAGGACTGAAATGAACCTGGTAGAGCATCCCACACAAACGAATGCTCCACATGCGGGTTTCACATGCCACCAACTCCACATTCACAGGCAACATCAGCGCCACAGCCGTTTTCAGATAGCCCTCAATGCAAAGGCTCTAGACGCAAATATTGGTGTGAGAGCTAATTCAATCAAGGAAACACTGCATGTTGGTGAAGGGCATATTGAAGAAGGATCAGCCGAGTGGATCTTGTGGGAGAACAACTCCATTTGGCTCACTAACTTCACACACCATCAGGCTTCCAAGCAGCTCTCAAGGAAACTCAGTTTTCACACTCTATGCTTAGTGCCCTTTGTGTGCCTAGGACTGAAATGAAGCTTGGTCAGCATCCCACACAAACGAATGCTCCACATGCGGGTTTCACATGCCACCAACTCCACATTCACAGGCAACTTCAGCGCCACAGCCGTTTTCAGATAGCCCTCAATGCAAAGGCTCTAGACGCAAATATTGGTGTGAGAGCTAATTCAATCAAGGAAACACTGCATGTTGGTGAAGGGCATATTGAAGAAGGATCAGCCGAGTGGTTCTTGTGGGAGAACAACTCCATTTGGCTCCCTAACTTCACACACCATCAGGCTTCCAAGCAGCTCTCAAGGAAACTCAGTTTTCACACTCTATGCTTAGTGCCCTTTGTATGGCTAGGACTGAAATGAACCTGGTAGAGCATCCCACACAAACGAATGCTCCACATGCGGGTTTCACATGCCACCAACTCCACATTCACAGGCAACTTCAGCGCCACAGCCGTTTTCAGATAGCCCTCAATGCAAAGGCTCTAGACGCAAATATTGGTGTGAGAGCTAATTCAATCAAGGAAACACTGCATGTTGGTGAAGGGCATATTGAAGAAGGATCAGCCGAGTGGTTCTTGTGGGAGAACAACTCCATTTGGCTCACTAACTTCACACACCATCAGGCTTCCAAGCAGCTCTCAAGGAAACTCAGTTTTCACACTCTATGCTTAGTGCCCTTTGAGTGCATTATCTAGGAATGAACCTGGTAGAGCATCCCACACAAACGAATGCTCCACATGCGGGTTTCACATGCCACCAACTCCACATTCACAGGCAACTTCAGCGCCACAGCCGTTTTCAGATAGCCCTCAATGCAAAGGCTCTAGACGCAAATATTGGTGTGAGAGCTAATTCAATCAAGGAAACACTGCATGTTGGTGAAGGGCATATTGAAGAAGGATCAGCCGAGTGGTTCTTGTGGGAGAACAACTCCATTTGGCTCACTAACTTCACACACCATCAGGCTTCCAAGCAGCTCTCAAGGAAACTCAGTTTTCACACTCTAGGCTTAGTGACCTTTGTGCGCCTAGGACTGAAATGAAGCTTGGTGAGCATCCCACACAAACGAATGCTCCACATGCGGGTTTCACATGCCACCAACTCCACATTCTCAGGCAACTTCAGCGCCACAGCCGTTTTCAGATAGCCCTCAATGCAAAGGCTCTAGACGCAAATATTGGTGTGAGAGCTAATTCAATCAAGGAAACACTGCATGTTGGTGAAGGGCATATTGAAGAAGGATCAGCCGAGTGGTTCTTGTGGGAGAACAACTCCATTTGGCTCACTAACTTCACACACCATCAGGCTTCCAAGCAGCTCTCAAGGAAACTCAGGTTTCACACTCTATGCTTAGTGCCCTTTGAGTGCATTATCTAGGAATGAACCTGGTAGAGCTTGGTCAGCATCCCACACAAACGAATGCTCCACATGCGGGTTTCACATGCCACCAACTCCACATTCACAGGCAACTTCAGCGCCACAGCCGTTTTCAGATAGCCCTCAATGCAAAGGCTCTAGACGCAAATATTGGTGTGAGAGCTAATTCAATCAAGGAAACAATGCATGTTGGTGAAGGGCATATTGAAGAAGGATCAGCCGAGTGGTTCTTGTGGGAGAACAACTCCATTTGGCTCACTAACTTCACACACCATCAGGCTTCCAAGCAGCTCTCAAGGAAACTCAGTTTTCACACTCTATGCTTAGTGCCCTTTGAGTGCATTATCTAGGAATGAACCTGGTAGAGCATCCCACACAAACGAATGCTCCACATGCGGGTTTCACATGCCACCAACTCCACATTCACAGGCAACTTCAGCGCCACAGCCGTTTTCAGATAGCCCTCAATGCAAAGGCTCTAGACGCAAATATTGGTGTGAGAGCTAATTCAATCAAGGAAACACTGCATGTTGGTGAAGGGCATATTGAAGAAGGATCAGCCGAGTGGTTCTTGTGGGAGAACAACTCCATTTGGCTCACTAACTTCACACACCATCAGGCTTCCAAGCAGCTCTCAAGGAAACTCAGTTTTCACACTCTATGCTTAGTGCCCTTTGAGTGCATTATCTAGGAATGAACCTGGTAGAGCATCCCACACAAACGAATGCTCCACATGCGGGTTTCACATGCCACCAACTCCACATTCACAGGCAACTTCAGCGCCACAGCCGTTTTCAGATAGCCCTCAATGCAAAGGCTCTAGACGCAAATATTGGTGTGAGAGCTAATTCAATCAAGGAAACACTGCATGTTGGTGAAGGGCATATTGAAGAAGGATCAGCCGAGTAGTTCTTGTGGGAGAACAACTCCATTTGGCTCACTAACTTCACACACCATCAGGCTTCCAAGCAGCTCTCAAGGAAACTCAGTTTTCACACTCTATGCTTAGTGCCCTTTGTGTGCCTGGGACAGAAATGAAGCTTGGTCAGCATCCCACACAAACGAATGCTCCACATGCGGGTTTCACATGCCACCAACTCCACATTCACAGGCAACATCAGCGCCACAGCCGTTTTCAGATAGCAATCAATGCAAAGACTCTAGACGCAAATATTGGTGTGAGAGCTAATTCAATCAAGGAAACACTGCATGTTGGTGAAGGGCATATTGAAGAAGGATCAGCCGAGTGGTTCTTGTGGGAGAACAACTCCATTTGGCTCACTAACTTCACACACCATCAGGCTTCCAAGCAGCTCTCAAGGAAACTCAGTTTTCACACTCTATGCTTAGTGCCCTTTGAGTGCATTATCTAGGAATGAACCTGGTAGAGCATCCCACACAAACGAATGCTCCACATGCGGGTTTCACATGCCACCAACTCCACATTCACAGGCAACTTCAGCGCCACAGCCGTTTTCAGATAGCCCTCAATGCAAAGGCTCTAGATGCAAATATTGGTGTGAGAGCTAATTCAATCAAGGAAACACTGCATGTTGGTGAAGGGCATATTGAAGAAGGATCAGCCGAGTGGTTCTTGTGGGAGAACAACTCCATTTGGCTCACTAACTTCACACACCATCAGGCTTCCAAGCAGCTCTCAAGGAAACTCAGTTTTCACACTCTAGGCTTAGTGCCCTTTGAGTGCATTATCTAGGAATGAACCTGGTAGAGCATCCCACACAAACGAATGCTCCACATGCGGGTTTCACATGCCACCAACTCCACATTCACAGGCAACTTCAGCGCCACAGCCGTTTTCAGATAGCCCTCAATGCAAAGGCTCTAGACGCAAATATTGGTGTGAGAGCTAATTCAATCAAGGAAACACTGCATGTTGGTGAAGGGCATATTGAAGAAGGATCAGCCGAGTAGTTCTTGTGGGAGAACAACTCCATTTGGCTCACTAACTTCACACACCATCAGGCTTCCAAGCAGCTCTCAAGGAAACTCAGTTTTCACACTCTATGCTTAGTGCCCTTTGTGTGCCTGGGACAGAAATGAAGCTTGGTCAGCATCCCACACAAACGAATGCTCCACATGCGGGTTTCACATGCCACCAACTCCACATTCACAGGCAACATCAGCGCCACAGCCGTTTTCAGATAGCCCTCAATGCAAAGACTCTAGACGCAAATATTGGTGTGAGAGCTAATTCAATCAAGGAAACACTGCATGTTGGTGAAGGGCATATTGAAGAAGGATCAGCCGAGTGGTTCTTGTGGGAGAACAACTCCATTTGGCTCACTAACTTCACACACCATCAGGCTTCCAAGCAGCTCTCAAGGAAACTCAGTTTTCACACTCTATGCTTAGTGCCCTTTGAGTGCATTATCTAGGAATGAACCTGGTAGAGCATCCCACACAAACGAATGCTCCACATGCGGGTTTCACATGCCACCAACTCCACATTCACAGGCAACTTCAGCGCCACAGCCGTTTTCAGATAGCCCTCAATGCAAAGGCTCTAGACGCAAATATTGGTGTGAGAGCTAATTCAATCAAGGAAACAATGCATGTTGGTGAAGGGCATATTGAAGAAGGATCAGCCGAGTGGTTCTTGTGGGAGAACAACTCCATTTAGCTCACTAACTTCACACACCATCAGGCTTCCAAGCAGCTCTCAAGGAAACTCAGTTTTCACACTCTATGCTTAGTGCCCTTTGTATGGCTAGGACTGAAATGAACCTGGTAGAGCATCCCACACAAACGAATGCTCCACATGCGGGTTTCACATGCCACCAACTCCACATTCACAGGCAACATCAGCGCCACAGCCGTTTTCAGATAGCCCTCAATGCAAAGGCTCTAGACGCAAATATTGGTGTGAGAGCTAATTCAATCAAGGAAACACTGCATGTTGGTGAAGGGCATATTGAAGAAGGATCAGCCGAGTGGTTCTTGTGGGAGAACAACTCCATTTGGCTCACTAACTTCACACACCATCAGGCTTCCAAGCAGCTCTCAAGGAAACTCAGTTTTCACACTCTATGCTTAGTGCCCTTTGTATGGCTAGGACTGAAATGAACCTGGTAGAGCATCCCACACAAACGAATGCTCCACATGCGGGTTTCACATGCCACCAACTCCACATTCACAGGCAACTTCAGCGCCACAGCCGTTTTCAGATAGCCCTCAATGCAAAGGCTCTAGACGCAAATATTGGTGTGAGAGCTAATTCAATCAAGGAAACACTGCATGGTGGTGAAGGGCATATTGAAGAAGGATCAGCCGAGTGGTTCTTGTGGGAGAACAACTCCATTTGGCTCACTAACTTCACACACCATCAGGCTTCCAAGCAGCTCTCAAGGAAACTCAGGTTTCACACTCTATGCTTAGTGCCCTTTGAGTGCATTATCTAGGAATGAACCTGGTAGAGCTTGGTCAGCCACACAAACGAATGCTCCACATGCGGGTTTCACATGCCACCAACTCCACATTCACAGGCAACTTCAGCGCCACAGCCGTTTTCAGATAGCCCTCAATGCAAAGGCTCTAGACGCAAATATTGGTGTGAGAGCTAATTCAATCAAGGAAACACTGCATGGTGGTGAAGGGCATATTGAAGAAGGATCAGCCGAGTGGTTCTTGTGGGAGAACAACTCCATTTGGCTCACTAACTTCACACACCATCAGGCTTCCAAGCAGCTCTCAAGGAAACTCAGGTTTCACACTCTATGCTTAGTGCCCTTTGTATGGCTAGGACTGAAATGAACCTGGTAGAGCATCCCACACAAACGAATGCTCCACATGCGGGTTTCACATGCCACCAACTCCACATTCACAGGCAACTTCAGCGCCACAGCCGTTTTCAGATAGCCCTCAATGCAAAGGCTCTAGACGCAAATATTGGTGTGAGAGCTAATTCAATCAAGGAAACACTGCATGGTGGTGAAGGGCATATTGAAGAAGGATCAGCCGAGTGGTTCTTGTGGGAGAACAACTCCATTTGGCTCACTAACTTCACACACCATCAGGCTTCCAAGCAGCTCTCAAGGAAACTCAGGTTTCACACTCTATGCTTAGTGCCCTTTGAGTGCATTATCTAGGAATGAACCTGGTAGAGCTTGGTCAGCTACACAGACGAATGCTCCACATGCGGGTTTCACATGCCACCAACTCCACATTCACAGGCAACTTCAGCGCCACAGCCGTTTTCAGATAGCCCTCAATGCAAAGGCTCTAGACGCAAATATTGGTGTGAGAGCTAATTCAATCAAGGAAACACTGCATGTTGGTGAAGGGCATATTGAAGAAGGATCAGCCGAGTGGTTCTTGTGGGAGAACAACTCCATTTGGCTCACTAACTTCACACACCATCAGGCTTCCAAGCAGCTCTCAAGGAAACTCAGTTTTCACACTCTATGCTTAGTGCCCTTTGTATGGCTAGGACTGAAATGAACCTGGTAGAGCATCCCACACAAACGAATGCTCCACATGCGGGTTTCACATGCCACCAACTCCACATTCACAGGCAACTTCAGCGCCACAGCCGTTTTCAGATAGCCCTCAATGCAAAGGCTCTAGACGCAAATATTGGTGTGAGAGCTAATTCAATCAAGGAAACACTGCATGGTGGTGAAGGGCATATTGAAGAAGGATCAGCCGAGTGGTTCTTGTGGGAGAACAACTCCATTTGGCTCACTAACTTCACACACCATCAGGCTTCCAAGCAGCTCTCAAGGAAACTCAGGTTTCACAATCTATGCTTAGTGCCCTTTGAGTGCATTATCTAGGAATGAACCTGGTAGAGCTTGGTCAGCTACACAAACGAATGCTCCACATGCGGGTTTCACATGCCACCAACTCCACATTCACAGGCAACTTCAGCGCCACAGCCGTTTTCAGATAGCCCTCAATGCAAAGGCTCTAGACGCAAATATTGGTGTGAGAGCTAATTCAATCAAGGAAACACTGCATGTTGGTGAAGGGCATATTGAAGAAGGATCAGCCGAGTGGTTCTTGTGGGAGAACAACTCCATTTGGCTCACTAACTTCACACACCATCAGGCTTCCAAGCAGCTCTCAAGGAAACTCAGTTTTCACACTCTAGGCTTAGTGACCTTTGTGCGCCTAGGACTGAAATGAAGCTTGGTGAGCATCCCACACAAACGAATGCTCCACATGCGGGTTTCACATGCCACCAACTCCACATTCACAGGCAACATCAGCGCCACAGCCGTTTTCAGATAGCCCTCAATGCAAAGGCTCTAGACGCAAATATTGGTGTGAGAGCTAATTCAATCAAGGAAACACTGCATGTTGGTGAAGGGCATATTGAAGAAGGATCAGCCGAGTGGATCTTGTGGGAGAACAACTCCATTTGGCTCACTAACTTCACACACCATCAGGCTTCCAAGCAGCTCTCAAGGAAACTCAGTTTTCACACTCTAGGCTTAGTGCCCTTTGTGTGCCTAGGACTGAAATGAAGCTTGGTCAGCATCCCACACAAACGAATGCTCCACATGCGGGTTTCACATGCCACCAACTCCACATTCACAGGCAACTTCAGCGCCACAGCCGTTTTCAGATAGCCCTCAATGCAAAGGCTCTAGACGCAAATATTGGTGTGAGAGCTAATTCAATCAAGGAAACACTGCATGGTGGTGAAGGGCATATTGAAGAAGGATCAGCCGAGTGGTTCTTGTGGGAGAACAACTCCATTTGGCTCACTAACTTCACACACCATCAGGCTTCCAAGCAGCTCTCAAGGAAACTCAGTTTTCACACTCTATGCTTAGTGCCCTTTGTATGGCTAGGACTGAAATGAACCTGGTAGAGCATCCCACACAAACGAATGCTCCACATGCGGGTTTCACATGCCACCAACTCCACATTCACAGGCAACTTCAGCGCCACAGCCGTTTTCAGATAGCCCTCAATGCAAAGGCTCTAGACGCAAATATTGGTGTGAGAGCTAATTCAATCAAGGAAACACTGCATGGTGGTGAAGGGCATATTGAAGAAGGATCAGCCGAGTGGTTCTTGTGGGAGAACAACTCCATTTGGCTCACTAACTTCACACACCATCAGGCTTCCAAGCAGCTCTCAAGGAAACTCAGGTTTCACACTCTATGCTTAGTGCCCTTTGAGTGCATTATCTAGGAATGAACCTGGTAGAGCTTGGTCAGCCACACAAACGAATGCTCCACATGCGGGTTTCACATGCCACCAACTCCACATTCACAGGCAACTTCAGCGCCACAGCCGTTTTCAGATAGCCCTCAATGCAAAGGCTCTAGACGCAAATATTGGTGTGAGAGCTAATTCAATCAAGGAAACACTGCATGTTGGTGAAGGGCATATTGAAGAAGGATCAGCCGAGTGGTTCTTGTGGGAGAACAACTCCATTTGGCTCACTAACTTCACACACCATCAGGCTTCCAAGCAGCTCTCAAGGAAACTCAGTTTTCACACTCTATGCTTAGTGCCCTTTGTATGGCTAGGACTGAAATGAACCTGGTAGAGCATCCCACACAAACGAATGCTCCACATGCGGGTTTCACATGCCACCAACTCCACATTCACAGGCAACTTCAGCGCCACAGCCGTTTTCAGATAGCCCTCAATGCAAAGGCTCTAGACGCAAATATTGGTGTGAGAGCTAATTCAATCAAGGAAACACTGCATGGTGGTGAAGGGCATATTGAAGAAGGATCAGCCGAGTGGTTCTTGTGGGAGAACAACTCCATTTGGCTCACTAACTTCACACACCATCAGGCTTCCAAGCAGCTCTCAAGGAAACTCAGGTTTCACAATCTATGCTTAGTGCCCTTTGAGTGCATTATCTAGGAATGAACCTGGTAGAGCTTGGTCAGCTACACAAACGAATGCTCCACATGCGGGTTTCACATGCCACCAACTCCACATTCACAGGCAACTTCAGCGCCACAGCCGTTTTCAGATAGCCCTCAATGCAAAGGCTCTAGACGCAAATATTGGTGTGAGAGCTAATTCAATCAAGGAAACACTGCATGTTGGTGAAGGGCATATTGAAGAAGGATCAGCCGAGTGGTTCTTGTGGGAGAACAACTCCATTTGGCTCACTAACTTCACACACCATCAGGCTTCCAAGCAGCTCTCAAGGAAACTCAGTTTTCACACTCTAGGCTTAGTGACCTTTGTGCGCCTAGGACTGAAATGAAGCTTGGTGAGCATCCCACACAAACGAATGCTCCACATGCGGGTTTCACATGCCACCAACTCCACATTCACAGGCAACATCAGCGCCACAGCCGTTTTCAGATAGCCCTCAATGCAAAGGCTCTAGACGCAAATATTGGTGTGAGAGCTAATTCAATCAAGGAAACACTGCATGTTGGTGAAGGGCATATT
Source organism: Ochotona princeps (assembly GCF_030435755.1). NCBI lineage: Eukaryota > Metazoa > Chordata > Mammalia > Lagomorpha > Ochotonidae > Ochotona > Ochotona princeps. The sequence continues at coordinate 39,935 of NW_026697203.1, read as the reverse complement.
GAAGAAGGATCAGCCGAGTGGATCTTGTGGGAGAACAACTCCATTTGGCTCACTAACTTCACACACCATCAGGCTTCCAAGCAGCTCTCAAGGAAACTCAGTTTTCACACTCTAGGCTTAGTGCCCTTTGTGTGCCTAGGACTGAAATGAAGCTTGGTCAGCATCCCACACAAACGAATGCTCCACATGCGGGTTTCACATGCCACCAACTCCACATTCACAGGCAACTTCAGCGCCACAGCCGTTTTCAGATAGCCCTCAATGCAAAGGCTCTAGACGCAAATATTGGTGTGAGAGCTAATTCAATCAAGGAAACACTGCATGTTGGTGAAGGGCATATTGAAGAAGGATCAGCCGAGTGGTTCTTGTGGGAGAACAACTCCATTTGGCTCACTAACTTCACACACCATCAGGCTTCCAAGCAGCTCTCAAGGAAACTCAGTTTTCACACTCTATGCTTAGTGCCCTTTGAGTGCATTATCTAGGAATGAACCTGGTAGAGCATCCCACACAAACGAATGCTCCACATGCGGGTTTCACATGCCACCAACTCCACATTCACAGGCAACTTCAGCGCCACAGCCGTTTTCAGATAGCCCTCAATGCAAAGGCTCTAGACGCAAATATTGGTGTGAGAGCTAATTCAATCAAGGAAACACTGCATGGTGGTGAAGGGCATATTGAAGAAGGATCAGCCGAGTGGTTCTTGTGGGAGAACAACTCCATTTGGCTCACTAACTTCACACACCATCAGGCTTCCAAGCAGCTCTCAAGGAAACTCAGGTTTCACACTCTATGCTTAGTGCCCTTTGAGTGCATTATCTAGGAATGAACCTGGTAGAGCTTGGTCAGCCACACAAACGAATGCTCCACATGCGGGTTTCACATGCCACCAACTCCACATTCACAGGCAACTTCAGCGCCACAGCCGTTTTCAGATAGCCCTCAATGCAAAGGCTCTAGACGCAAATATTGGTGTGAGAGCTAATTCAATCAAGGAAACACTGCATGTTGGTGAAGGGCATATTGAAGAAGGATCAGCCGAGTGGTTCTTGTGGGAGAACAACTCCATTTGGCTCACTAACTTCACACACCATCAGGCTTCCAAGCAGCTCTCAAGGAAACTCAGGTTTCACACTCTATGCTTAGTGCCCTTTGAGTGCATTATCTAGGAATGAACCTGGTAGAGCATCCCACACAAACGAATGCTCCACATGCGGGTTTCACATGCCACCAACTCCACATTCACAGGCAACTTCAGCGCCACAGTCGTTTTCAGATAGCCCTCAATGCAAAGGCTCTAGACGCAAATATTGGTGTGAGAGCTAATTCAATCAAGGAAACACTGCATGTTGGTGAAGGGCATATTGAAGAAGGATCAGCCGAGTGGTTCTTGTGGGAGAACAACTCCATTTGGCTGACTAACTTCACACACCATCAGGCTTCCAAGCAGCTCTCAAGGAAACTCAGTTTTCACACTCTAGGCTTAGTGACCTTTGTGCGCCTAGGACTGAAATGAAGCTTGGTGAGCATCCCACACAAACGAATGCTCCACATGCGGGTTTCACATGCCACCAACTCCACATTCTCAGGCAACTTCAGCGCCACAGCCGTTTTCAGATAGCCCTCAATGCAAAGGCTCTAGACGCAAATATTGGTGTGAGAGCTAATTCAATCAAGGAAACACTGCATGTTGGTGAAGGGCATATTGAAGAAGGATCAGCCGAGTGGTTCTTGTGGGAGAACAACTCCATTTGGCTCACTAACTTCACACACCATCAGGCTTCCAAGCAGCTCTCAAGGAAACTCAGTTTTCACACTCTATGCTTAGTGCCCTTTGTGTGCCTAGGACTGAAATGAAGCTTGGTCAGCATCCCACACAAACGAATGCTCCACATGCGGGTTTCACATGCCACCAACTCCACATTCACAGGCAACTTCAGCGCCACAGCCGTTTTCAGATAGCCCTCAATGCAAAGGCTCTAGACGCAAATATTGGTGTGAGAGCTAATTCAATCAAGGAAACACTGCATGTTTGGTGAAGGGCATATTGAAGAAGGATCAGCCGAGTGGTTCTTGTGGGAGAACAACTCCATTTGGCTCACTAACTTCACACACCATCAGGCTTCCAAGCAGCTCTCAAGGAAACTCAGTTTTCACACTCTATGCTTAGTGCCCTTTGTATGGCTAGGACTGAAATGAACCTGGTAGAGCATCCCACACAAACGAATGCTCCACATGCGGGTTTCACATGCCACCAACTCCACATTCACAGGCAACTTCAGCGCCACAGCCGTTTTCAGATAGCCCTCAATGCAAAGGCTCTAGACGCAAATATTGGTGTGAGAGCTAATTCAATCAAGGAAACACTGCATGGTGGTGAAGGGCATATTGAAGAAGGATCAGCCGAGTGGTTCTTGTGGGAGAACAACTCCATTTGGCTCACTAACTTCACACACCATCAGGCTTCCAAGCAGCTCTCAAGGAAACTCAGGTTTCACACTCTATGCTTAGTGCCTTTGAGTGCATTATCTAGGAATGAACCTGGTAGAGCTTGGTCAGCCACACAAACGAATGCTCCACATGCGGGTTTCACATGCCACCAACTCCACATTCACAGGCAACTTCAGCGCCACAGCCGTTTTCAAATAGCCCTCAATGCAAAGGCTCTAGACGCAAATATTGGTGTGAGAGCTAATTCAATCAAGGAAACACTGCATGTTGGTGAAGGGCATATTGAAGAAGGATCAGCCGAGTGGTTCTTGTGGGAGAACAACTCCATTTGGCTCACTAACTTCACACACCATCAGGCTTCCAAGCAGCTCTCAAGGAAACTCAGTTTTCACACTCTAGGCTTAGTGACCTTTGTGCGCCAAGGACTGAAATGAAGCTTGGTGAGCATCCCAAACAAACGAATGCTCCACATGCGGGTTTCACATGCCACCAACTCCACATTCACAGGCAACATCAGCGCCACAGCCGTTTTCAGATAGCCCTCAATGCAAAGGCTCTAGACGCAAATATTGGTGTGAGAGCTAATTCAATCAAGGAAACACTGCATGTTGGTGAAGGGCATATTGAAGAAGGATCAGCCGAGTGGATCTTGTGGGGAGAACAACTCCATTTGGCTCACTAACTTCACACACCATCAGGCTTCCAAGCAGCTCTCAAGGAAACTCAGTTTTCACACTCTATGCTTAGTGCCCTTTGTGTGCCTAGGACTGAAATGAAGCTTGGTCAGCATCCCACAGAAACGAATGCTCCACATGCGGGTTTCACATGCCACCACTCCACATTCACAGGCAACTTCAGCGCCACAGCCGTTTTCAGATAGCCCTCAATGCAAAGGCTCTAGACGCAAATATTGGTGTGAGAGCTAATTCAATCAAGGAAACACTGCATGGTGGTGAAGGGCATATTGAAGAAGGATCAGCCGAGTGGTTCTTGTGGGAGAACAACTCCATTTGGCTCACTAACTTCACACACCATCAGGCTTCCAAGCAGCTCTCAAGGAAACTCAGTTTTCACACTCTATGCTTAGTGCCCTTTGTATGGCTAGGACTGAAATGAACCTGGTAGAGCATCCCACACAAACGAATGCTCCACATGCGGGTTTCACATGCCACCAACTCCACATTCACAGGCAACTTCAGCGCCACAGCCGTTTTCAGATAGCCCTCAATGCAAAGGCTCTAGACGCAAATATTGGTGTGAGAGCTAATTCAATCAAGGAAACACTGCATGTTGGTGAAGGGCATATTGAAGAAGGATCAGCCGAGTGGTTCTTGTGGGAGAACAACTCCATTTGGCTCACTAACTTCACACACCATCAGGCTTCCAAGCAGCTCTCAAGGAAACTCAGTTTTCACACTCTATGCTTAGTGCCCTTTGAGTGCATTATCTAGGAATGAACCTGGTAGAGCATCCCACACAAACGAATGCTCCACATGCGGGTTTCACATGCCACCAACTCCACATTCACAGGCAACTTCAGCGCCACAGCCGTTTTCAGATAGCCCTCAATGCAAAGGGCTCTAGACGCAAATATTGGTGTGAGAGCTAATTCAATCAAGGAAACACTGCATGGTGGTGAAGGGCATATTGAAGAAGGATCAGCCGAGTGGTTCTTGTGGGAGAACAACTCCATTTGGCTCACTAACTTCACACACCATCAGGCTTCCAAGCAGCTCTCAAGGAAACTCAGGTTTCACACTCTATGCTTAGTGCCCTTTGAGTGCATTATCTAGGAATGAACCTGGTAGAGCTTGGTCAGCCACACAAACGAATGCTCCACATGCGGGTTTCACATGCCACCAACTCCACATTCACAGGCAACTTCAGCGCCACAGCCGTTTTCAGATAGCCCTCAATGCAAAGGCTCTAGACGCAAATATTGGTGTGAGAGCTAATTCAATCAAGGAAACACTGCATGTTGGTGAAGGGCATATTGAAGAAGGATCAGCCGAGTGGTTCTTGTGGGGAGAACAACTCCATTTGGCTCACTAACTTCACACACCATCAGGCTTCCAAGCAGCTCTCAAGGAAACTCAGGTTTCACACTCTATGCTTAGTGCCCTTTGAGTGCATTATCTAGGAATGAACCTGGTAGAGCATCCCACACAAACGAATGCTCCACATGCGGGTTTCACATGCCACCAACTCCACATTCACAGGCAACTTCAGCGCCACAGTCGTTTTCAGATAGCCCTCAATGCAAAGGCTCTAGACGCAAATATTGGTGTGAGAGCTAATTCAATCAAGGAAACACTGCATGTTGGTGAAGGGCATATTGAAGAAGGATCAGCCGAGTGGTTCTTGTGGGAGAACAACTCCATTTGGCTGACTAACTTCACACACCATCAGGCTTCCAAGCAGCTCTCAAGGAAACTCAGTTTTCACACTCTAGGCTTAGTGACCTTTGTGCGCCTAGGACTGAAATGAAGCTTGGTGAGCATCCCACACAAACGAATGCTCCACATGCGGGTTTCACATGCCACCAACTCCACATTCTCAGGCAACTTCAGCGCCACAGCCGTTTTCAGATAGCCCTCAATGCAAAGGCTCTAGACGCAAATATTGGTGTGAGAGCTAATTCAATCAAGGAAACACTGCATGTTGGTGAAGGGCATATTGAAGAAGGATCAGCCGAGTGGTTCTTGTGGAGAACAACTCCATTTGGCTCACTAACTTCACACACCATCAGGCTTCCAAGCAGCTCTCAAGGAAACTCAGTTTTCACACTCTATGCTTAGTGCCCTTTGTGTGCCTAGGACTGAAATGAAGCTTGGTCAGCATCCCACACAAACGAATGCTCCACATGCGGGTTTCACATGCCACCAACTCCACATTCACAGGCAACTTCAGCGCCACAGCCGTTTTCAGATAGCCCTCAATGCAAAGGCTCTAGACGCAAATATTGGTGTGAGAGCTAATTCAATCAAGGAAACACTGCATGTTGGTGAAGGGCATATTGAAGAAGGATCAGCCGAGTGGTTCTTGTGGGAGAACAACTCCATTTGGCTCACTAACTTCACACACCATCAGGCTTCCAAGCAGCTCTCAAGGAAACTCAGTTTTCACACTCTATGCTTAGTGCCCTTTGTATGGCTAGGACTGAAATGAACCTGGTAGAGCATCCCACACAAACGAATGCTCCACATGCGGGTTTCACATGCCACCAACTCCACATTCACAGGCAACTTCAGCGCCACAGCCGTTTTCAGATAGCCCTCAATGCAAAGGCTCTAGACGCAAATATTGGTGTGAGAGCTAATTCAATCAAGGAAACACTGCATGGTGGTGAAGGGCATATTGAAGAAGGATCAGCCGAGTGGTTCTTGTGGGAGAACAACTCCATTTGGCTCACTAACTTCACACACCATCAGGCTTCCAAGCAGCTCTCAAGGAAACTCAGGTTTCACACTCTATGCTTAGTGCCCTTTGAGTGCATTATCTAGGAATGAACCTGGTAGAGCTTGGTCAGCCACACAAACGAATGCTCCACATGCGGGTTTCACATGCCACCAACTCCACATTCACAGGCAACTTCAGCGCCACAGCCGTTTTCAAATAGCCCTCAATGCAAAGGCTCTAGACGCAAATATTGGTGTGAGAGCTAATTCAATCAAGGAAACACTGCATGTTGGTGAAGGGCATATTGAAGAAGGATCAGCCGAGTGGTTCTTGTGGGAGAACAACTCCATTTGGCTCACTAACTTCACACACCATCAGGCTTCCAAGCAGCTCTCAAGGAAACTCAGTTTTCACACTCTAGGCTTAGTGACCTTTGTGCGCCAAGGACTGAAATGAAGCTTGGTGAGCATCCCAAACAAACGAATGCTCCACATGCGGGTTTCACATGCCACCAACTCCACATTCACAGGCAACATCAGCGCCACAGCCGTTTTCAGATAGCCCTCAATGCAAAGGCTCTAGACGCAAATATTGGTGTGAGAGCTAATTCAATCAAGGAAACACTGCATGTTGGTGAAGGGCATATTGAAGAAGGATCAGCCGAGTGGATCTTGTGGGAGAACAACTCCATTTGGCTCACTAACTTCACACACCATCAGGCTTCCAAGCAGCTCTCAAGGAAACTCAGTTTTCACACTCTATGCTTAGTGCCCTTTGTGTGCCTAGGACTGAAATGAAGCTTGGTCAGCATCCCACAGAAACGAATGCTCCACATGCGGGTTTCACATGCCACCAACTCCACATTCACAGGCACTTCAGCGCCACAGCCGTTTTCAGATAGCCCTCAATGCAAAGGCTCTAGACGCAAATATTGGTGTGAGAGCTAATTCAATCAAGGAAACACTGCATGGTGGTGAAGGGCATATTGAAGAAGGATCAGCCGAGTGGTTCTTGTGGGAGAACAACTCCATTTGGCTCACTAACTTCACACACCATCAGGCTTCCAAGCAGCTCTCAAGGAAACTCAGTTTTCACACTCTATGCTTAGTGCCCCTTTGTATGGCTAGGACTGAAATGAACCTGGTAGAGCATCCCACACAAACGAATGCTCCACATGCGGGTTTCACATGCCACCAACTCCACATTCACAGGCAACTTCAGCGCCACAGCCGTTTTCAGATAGCCCTCAATGCAAAGGCTCTAGACGCAAATATTGGTGTGAGAGCTAATTCAATCAAGGAAACACTGCATGTTGGTGAAGGGCATATTGAAGAAGGATCAGCCGAGTGGTTCTTGTGGGAGAACAACTCCATTTGGCTCACTAACTTCACACACCATCAGGCTTCCAAGCAGCTCTCAAGGAAACTCAGTTTTCACACTCTATGCTTAGTGCCCTTTGTGTGCCTGGACAGAAATGAAGCTTGGTCAGCATCCCACACAAACGAATGCTCCACATGCGGGTTTCACATGCCACCAACTCCACATTCACAGGCAACTTCAGCGCCACAGCCGTTTTCAGATAGCCCTCAATGCAAAGGCTCTAGATGCAAATATTGGTGTGAGAGCTAATTCAATCAAGGAAACACTGCATGTTGGTGAAGGGCATATTGAAGAAGGATCAGCCGAGTGGTTCTTGTGGGAGAACAACTCCATTTGGCTCACTAACTTCACACACCATCAGGCTTCCAAGCAGCTCTCAAGGAAACTCAGGTTTCACACTCTATGCTTAGTGCCCTTTGAGTGCATTATCTAGGAATGAACCTGGTAGAGCATCCCACACAAACGAATGCTCCACATGCGGGTTTCACATGCCACCAACTCCACATTCACAGGCAACTTCAGCGCCACAGCCGTTTTCAGATAACCCTCAATGCAAAGGCTCTAGACGCAAATATTGGTGTGAGAGCTAATTCAATCAAGGAAACACTGCATGTTGGTGAAGGGCATATTGAAGAAGGATCAGCCGAGTGGTTCTTGTGGGAGAACAACTCCATTTGGCTCACTAACTTCACACACCATCAGGCTTCCAAGCAGCTCTCAAGGAAACTCAGGTTTCACACTCTATGCTTAATGCCCTTTGAGTGCATTATCAAGGAATGAACCTGGTAGAGCATCCCACATAAACGAATGCTCCACATGCGGGTTTCACATGCCACCAACTCCACATTCACAGGCAACTTCAGCGCCACAGCCGTTTTCAGATAGCCCTCAATGCAAAGGCTCTAGACGCAAATATTGGTGTGAGAGCTAATTCAATCAAGGAAACACTGCATGTTGGTGAAGGGCATATTGAAGAAGGATCAGCCGAGTAGTTCTTGTGGGAGAACAACTCCATTTGGCTCACTAACTTCACACACCATCAGGCTTCCTAGCAGCTCTCAAGGAAACTCAGTTTTCACACTCTATGCTTAGTGCCCTTTGTGTGCCTGGGACAGAAATGAAGCTTGGTCAGCATCCCACACAAACGAATGCTCCACATGCGGGTTTCACATGCCACCAACTCCACATTCACAGGCAACTTCAGCGCCACAGCCGTTTTCAGATAGCCCTCAATGCAAAGGCTCTAGACGCAAATATTGGTGTGAGAGCTAATTCAATCAAGGAAACACTGCATGTTGGTGAAGGGCATATTGAAGAAGGATCAGCCTAGTGGTTCTTGTGGGAGAACAACTCCATTTGGCTCACTAACTTCACACACCATCAGGCTTCCAAGCAGCTCTCAAGGAAACTCAGTTTTCACACTCTATGCTTAGTGCCCTTTGAGTGCATTATCTAGGAATGAACTTGGTAGAGCATCCCACACAAACGAATGCTTCACATGCGGGTTTCACATGCCACCAACTCCACATTCACAGGCAACTTCAGCGCCACAGCCGTTTTCAGATAGCCCTCAATGCAAAGGCTCTAGACGCAAATATTGGTGTGAGAGCTAATTCAATCAAGGAAACACTGCATGTTGGTGAAGGGCATATTGAAGAAGGATCAACCGAGTGGTTCTTGTGGGAGAACAACTCCATTTGGCTCACTAACTTCACACACCATCAGGCTTCCAAGCAGCTCTCAAGGAAACTCAGGTTTCACACTCTATGCTTAATGCCCTTTGAGTGCATTATCAAGGAATGAACCTGGTAGAGCATCCCACAGAAACGAATGCTCCACATGCGGGTTTCACATGCCACCAACTCCACATTCACAGGCAACTTCAGCGCCACAGCCGTTTTCAGATAGCCCTCAATGCAAAGGCTGTAGACGCAAATATTGGTGTGAGAGCTAATTCAATCAAGGAAACACTGCATGTTGGTGAAGGGTATATTGAAGAAGGATCAGCCGAGTGATTCTTGTGGGAGAACAACTCCATTTGGCTCACTAACTTCACACACCATCAGGCTTCCTAGCAGCTCTCAAGGAAACTCAGTTTTCACACTCTATGCTTAGTGCCCTTTGTGTGCCTGGGACAGAAATGAAGCTTGGTCAGCATCCCACACAAACGAATGCTCCACATGCGGGTTTCACATGCCACCAACTCCACATTCACAGGCAACTTCAGCGCCACAGCCGTTTTCAGATAGCCCTCAATGCAAAGGCTCTAGACGCAAATATTGGTGTGAGAGCTAATTCAATCAAGGAAACACTGCATGTTGGTGAAGGGCATATTGAAGAAGGATCAGCCGAGTGGTTCTTGTGGGAGAACAACTCCATTTGGCTCACTAACTTCACACACCATCAGGCTTCCAAGCAGCTCTCAAGGAAACTCAGTTTTCACACTCTAGGCTTAGTGACCTTTGTGCGCCAAGGACTGAAATGAAGCTTGGTGAGCATCCCAAACAAACGAATGCTCCACATGCGGGTTTCACATGCCACCAACTCCACATTCACAGGCAACTTCAGCGCCACAGCCGTTTTCAAATAGCCCTCAATGCAAAGGCTCTAGACGCAAATATTGGTGTGAGAGCTAATTCAATCAAGGAAACACTGCATGTTGGTGAAGGGCATATTGAAGAAGGATCAGCCGAGTGGTTCTTGTGGGAGAACAACTCCATTTGGCTCACTAACTTCACACACCATCAGGCTTCCAAGCAGCTCTCAAGGAAACTCAGTTTTCACACTCTAGGCTTAGTGACCTTTGTGCGCCAAGGACTGAAATGAAGCTTGGTGAGCATCCCAAACAAACGAATGCTCCACATGCGGGTTTCACATGCCACCAACTCCACATTCACAGGCAACATCAGCGCCACAGCCGTTTTCAGATAGCCCTCAATGCAAAGGCTCTAGACGCAAATATTGGTGTGAGAGCTAATTCAATCAAGGAAACACTGCATGTTGGTGAAGGGCATATTGAAGAAGGATCAGCCGAGTGGATCTTGTGGGAGAACAACTCCATTTGGCTCACTAACTTCACACACCATCAGGCTTCCAAGCAGCTCTCAAGGAAACTCAGTTTTCACACTCTATGCTTAGTGCCCTTTGTGTGCCTAGGACTGAAATGAAGCTTGGTCAGCATCCCACAGAAACGAATGCTCCACATGCGGGTTTCACATGCCACCAACTCCACATTCACAGGCAACTTCAGCGCCACAGCCGTTTTCAGATAGCCCTCAATGCAAAGGCTCTAGACGCAAATATTGGTGTGAGAGCTAATTCAATCAAGGAAACAATGCATGTTGGTGAAGGGCATATTGAAGAAGGATCAGCCGAGTGGTTCTTGTGGGAGAACAACTCCATTTGGCTCACTAACTTCACACACCATCAGGCTTCCAAGCAGCTCTCAAGGAAACTCAGTTTTCACACTCTATGCTTAGTGCCCTTTGTATGGCTAGGACTGAAATGAACCTGGTAGAGCATCCCACACAAACGAATGCTCCACATGCGGGTTTCACATGCCACCAACTCCACATTCACAGGCAACTTCAGCGCCACAGCCGTTTTCAGATAGCCCTCAATGCAAAGGCTCTAGACGCAAATATTGGTGTGAGAGCTAATTCAATCAAGGAAACACTGCATGTTGGTGAAGGGCATATTGAAGAAGGATCAGCCGAGTGGTTCTTGTGGGAGAACAACTCCATTTGGCTCACTAACTTCACACACCATCAGGCTTCCAAGCAGCTCTCAAGGAAACTCAGTTTTCACACTCTATGCTTAGTGCCCTTTGTGTGCCTGGGACAGAAATGAAGCTTGGTCAGCATCCCACACAAACGAATGCTCCACATGCGGGTTTCACATGCCACCAACTCCACATTCACAGGCAACTTCAGCGCCACAGCCGTTTTCAGATAGCCCTCAATGCAAAGGCTCTAGATGCAAATATTGGTGTGAGAGCTAATTCAATCAAGGAAACACTGCATGTTGGTGAAGGGCATATTGAAGAAGGATCAGCCGAGTGGTTCTTGTGGGAGAACAACTCCATTTGGCTCACTAACTTCACACACCATCAGGCTTCCAAGCAGCTCTCAAGGAAACTCAGTTTTCACACTCTATGCTTAGTGCCCTTTGAGTGCATTATCTAGGAATGAACCTGGTAGAGCATCCCACACAAACGAATGCTCCACATGCGGGTTTCACATGCCACCAACTCCACATTCACAGGCAACTTCAGCGCCACAGCCGTTTTCAGATAACCCTCAATGCAAAGGCTCTAGACGCAAATATTGGTGTGAGAGCTAATTCAATCAAGGAAACACTGCATGTTGGTGAAGGGCATATTGAAGAAGGATCAGCCTAGTGGTTCTTGTGGGAGAACAACTCCATTTGGCTCACTAACTTCACACACCATCAGGCTTCCTAGCAGCTCTCAAGGAAACTCAGTTTTCACACTCTATGCTTAGTGCCCTTTGTGTGCCTGGGACAGAAATGAAGCTTGGTCAGCATCCCACACAAACGAATGCTCCACATGCGGGTTTCACATGCCACCAACTCCACATTCACAGGCAACTTCAGCGCCTCAGCCGTTTTCAGATAGCCCTCAATGCAAAGGCTCTAGACGCAAATATTGGTGTGAGAGCTAATTCAATCAAGGAAACACTGCATGTTGGTGAAGGGCATATTGAAGAAGGATCAGCCTAGTGGTTCTTGTGGGAGAACAACTCATTTGGCTCACTAACTTCACACACCATCAGGCTTCCAAGCAGCTCTCAAGGAAACTCAGTTTTCACACTCTATGCTTAGTGCCCTTTGAGTGCATTATCTAGGAATGAACTTGGTAGAGCATCCCACACAAACGAATGCTTCACATGCGGGTTTCACATGCCACCAACTCCACATTCACAGGCAACTTCAGCGCCACAGCCGTTTTCAGATAGCCCTCAATGCAAAGGCTCTAGACGCAAATATTGGTGTGAGAGCTAATTCAATCAAGGAAACACTGCATGTTGGTGAAGGGCATATTGAAGAAGGATCAACCGAGTGGTTCTTGTGGGAGAACAACTCCATTTGGCTCACTAACTTCACACACCATCAGGCTTCCAAGCAGCTCTCAAGGAAACTCAGGTTTCACACTCTATGCTTAATGCCCTTTGAGTGCATTATCAAGGAATGAACCTGGTAGAGCATCCCACAGAAACGAATGCTCCACATGCGGGTTTCACATCCACCAACTCCACATTCACAGGCAACTTCAGCGCCACAGCCGTTTTCAGATAGCCCTCAATGCAAAGGCTGTAGACGCAAATATTGGTGTGAGAGCTAATTCAATCAAGGAAACACTGCATGTTGGTGAAGGGTATATTGAAGAAGGATCAGCCGAGTGATTCTTGTGGGAGAACAACTCCATTTGGCTCACTAACTTCACACACCATCAGGCTTCCTAGCAGCTCTCAAGGAAACTCAGTTTTCACACTCTATGCTTAGTGCCCTTTGTGTGCCTGGGACAGAAATGAAGCTTGGTCAGCATCCCACACAAACGAATGCTCCACATGCGGGTTTCACATGCCACCAACTCCACATTCACAGGCAACTTCAGCGCCACAGCCGTTTTCAGATAGCCCTCAATGCAAAGGCTCTAGACGCAAATATTGGTGTGAGAGCTAATTCAATCAAGGAAACACTGCATGTTGGTGAAGGGCATATTGAAGAAGGATCAGCCGAGTGGTTCTTGTGGGAGAACAACTCCATTTGGCTCACTAACTTCACACACCATCAGGCTTCCAAGCAGCTCTCAAGGAAACTCAGTTTTCACACTCTATGCTTAGTGCCCTTTGAGTGCATTATCTAGGAATGAACCTGGTAGAGCATCCCACACAAACGAATGCTTCACATGCGGGTTTCACATGCCACCAACTCCACATTCACAGGCAACTTCAGCGCCACAGCCGTTTTCAGATAGCCCTCAATGCAAAGGCTCTAGACGCAAATATTGGTGTGAGAGCTAATTCAATCAAGGAAACACTGCATGTTGGTGAAGGGCATATTGAAGAAGGATCAACCGAGTGGTTCTTGTGGGAGAACAACTCCATTTGGCTCACTAACTTCACACACCATCAGGCTTCCAAGCAGCTCTCAAGAAAACTCAGTTTTCACACTCTATGTTTAGTGCTCTTTGAGTGCATTATCTAGGAATGAACCTGGTAGAGCATCCCATACAAACGAATGCTCCACATGCGGATTTCACATGCCACCAACTCCACATTCACAGGCAACATCAGCGCCACAGCCGTTTTCAGATAGCAATCAATGCAAAGACTCTAGACGCAAATATTGGTGTGAGAGCTAATTCAATCAAGGAAACACTGCATGGTGGTGAAGGGCATATTGAAGAAGGATCAGCCGAGTGGTTCTTGTGGGAGAACAACTCCATTTGGCTCACTAACTTCACACACCATCAGGCTTCCAAGCAGCTCTCAAGGAAACTCAGTTTTCACACTCTATGCTTAGTGCCCTTTGTGTGCCTAGGACTGAAATGAAGCTTGGTGAGCATCCCACACAAACGAATGCTCCACATGCGGGTTTCACATGCCACCAACTCCACATTCACAGGCAACTTCAGCGCCACAGCCGTTTTCAGATAGCCCTCAATGCAAAGGCTCTAGACGCAAATATTGGTGTGAGAGCTAATTCAATCAAGGAAACACTGCATGTTGGTGAAGGGCATATTGAAGAAGGATCAGCCGAGTAGTTCTTGTGGGAGAACAACTCCATTTGGCTCACTAACTTCACACACCATCAGGCTTCCAAGCAGCTCTCAAGGAAACTCAGTTTTCACACTCTATGCTTAGTGCCCTTTGAGTGCATTATCTAGGAATGAACCTGGTAGAGCATCCCACACAAACGAATGCTCCACATGCGGGTTTCACATGCCACCAACTCCACATTCACAGGCAACTTCAGCGCCACAGCCGTTTTCAGATAGCCCTCAATGCAAAGGCTCTAGACGCAAATATTGGTGTGAGAGCTAATTCAATCAAGGAAACACTGCATGTTGGTGAAGGGCATATTGAAGAAGGATCAGCCGAGTGGTTCTTGTGGGAGAACAACTCCATTTGGCTCACTAACTTCACACACCATCAGGCTTCCAAGCAGCTCTCAAGGAAACTCAGGTTTCACACTCTATGCTTAATGCCCTTTGAGTGCATTATCAAGGAATGAACCTGGTAGAGCATCCCACATAAACGAATGCTCCACATGCGGGTTTCACATGCCACCAACTCCACATTCACAGGCAACTTCAGCGCCACAGCCGTTTTCAGATAGCCCTCAATGCAAAGGCTCTAGACGCAAATATTGGTGTGAGAGCTAATTCAATCAAGGAAACACTGCATGTTGGTGAAGGGCATATTGAAGAAGGATCAGCCGAGTAGTTCTTGTGGGAGAACAACTCCATTTGGCTCACTAACTTCACACACCATCAGGCTTCCTAGCAGCTCTCAAGGAAACTCAGTTTTCACACTCTGCTTAGTGCCCTTTGTGTGCCTGGGACAGAAATGAAGCTTGGTCAGCATCCCACACAAACGAATGCTCCACATGCGGGTTTCACATGCCACCAACTCCACATTCACAGGCAACTTCAGCGCCACAGCCGTTTTCAGATAGCCCTCAATGCAAAGGCTCTAGACGCAAATATTGGTGTGAGAGCTAATTCAATCAAGGAAACACTGCATGTTGGTGAAGGGCATATTGAAGAAGGATCAGCCTAGTGGTTCTTGTGGGAGAACAACTCCATTTGGCTCACTAACTTCACACACCATCAGGCTTCCAAGCAGCTCTCAAGGAAACTCAGTTTTCACACTCTATGCTTAGTGCCCTTTGAGTGCATTATCTAGGAATGAACTTGGTAGAGCATCCCACACAAACGAATGCTTCACATGCGGGTTTCACATGCCACCAACTCCACATTCACAGGCAACTTCAGCGCCACAGCCGTTTTCAGATAGCCCTCAATGCAAAGGCTCTAGACGCAAATATTGGTGTGAGAGCTAATTCAATCAAGGAAACACTGCATGTTGGTGAAGGGCATATTGAAGAAGGATCAACCGAGTGGTTCTTGTGGGAGAACAACTCCATTTGGCTCACTAACTTCACACACCATCAGGCTTCCAAGCAGCTCTCAAGGAAACTCAGGTTTCACACTCTATGCTTAATGCCCTTTGAGTGCATTATCAAGGAATGAACCTGGTAGAGCATCCCACAGAAACGAATGCTCCACATGCGGGTTTCACATGCCACCAACTCCACATTCACAGGCAACTTCAGCGCCACAGCCGTTTTCAGATAGCCCTCAATGCAAAGGCTCTAGACGCAAATATTGGTGTGAGAGCTAATTCAATCAAGGAAACACTGCATGTTGGTGAAGGGTATATTGAAGAAGGATCAGCCGAGTGGTTCTTGTGGGAGAACAACTCCATTTGGCTCACTAACTTCACACACCATCAGGCTTCCTAGCAGCTCTCAAGGAAACTCAGTTTTCACACTCTATGCTTAGTGCCCTTTGTGTGCCTGGGACAGAAATGAAGCTTGGTCAGCATCCCACACAAACGAATGCTCCACATGCGGGTTTCACATGCCACCAACTCCACATTCACAGGCAACTTCAGCGCCACAGCCGTTTTCAGATAGCCCTCAATGCAAAGGCTCTAGACGCAAATATTGGTGTGAGAGCTAATTCAATCAAGGAAACACTGCATGTTGGTGAAGGGCATATTGAAGAAGGATCAGCCGAGTGGTTCTTGTGGGAGAACAACTCCATTTGGCTCACTAACTTCACACACCATCAGGCTTCCAAGCAGCTCTCAAGGAAACTCAGTTTTCACACTCTATGCTTAGTGCCCTTTGAGTGCATTATCTAGGAATGAACCTGGTAGAGCATCCCACACAAACGAATGCTTCACATGCGGGTTTCACATGCCACCAACTCCACATTCACAGGCAACTTCAGCGCCACAGCCGTTTTCAGATAGCCCTCAATGCAAAGGCTCTAGACGCAAATATTGGTGTGAGAGCTAATTCAATCAAGGAAACACTGCATGTTGGTGAAGGGCATATTGAAGAAGGATCAACCGAGTGGTTCTTGTGGGAGAACAACTCCATTTGGCTCACTAACTTCACACACCATCAGGCTTCCAAGCAGCTCTCAAGAAAACTCAGTTTTCACACTCTATGTTTAGTGCTCTTTGAGTGCATTATCTAGGAATGAACCTGGTAGAGCATCCCATACAAACGAATGCTCCACATGCGGGTTTCACATGCCACCAACTCCACATTCACAGGCAACATCAGCGCCACAGCCGTTTTCAGATAGCAATCAATGCAAAGACTCTAGACGCAAATATTGGTGTGAGAGCTAATTCAATCAAGGAAACACTGCATGTTGGTGAAGGGCATATTGAAGAAGGATCAGCCGAGTGGTTCTTGTGGGAGAACAACTCCATTTGGCTCACTAACTTCACACACCATCAGGCTTCCAAGCAGCTCTCAAGGAAACTCAGTTTTCACACTCTATGCTTAGTGCCCTTTGTGTGCCTAGGACTGAAATGAAGCTTGGTGAGCATCCCACACAAACGAATGCTCCACATGCGGGTTTCACATGCCACCAACTCCACATTCACAGGCAACTTCAGCGCCACAGCCGTTTTCAGATAGCCCTCAATGCAAAGGCTCTAGACGCAAATATTGGTGTGAGAGCTAATTCAATCAAGGAAACACTGCATGTTGGTGAAGGGCATATTGAAGAAGGATCAGCCGAGTAGTTCTTGTGGGAGAACAACTCCATTTGGCTCACTAACTTCACACACCATCAGGCTTCCAAGCAGCTCTCAAGGAAACTCAGTTTTCACACTCTATGCTTAGTGCCCTTTGAGTGCATTATCTAGGAATGAACCTGGTAGACCATCCCACACAAACGAATGCTCCACATGCGGGTTTCACATGCCACCAACTCCACATTCACAGGCAACTTCAGCGCCACAGCCGTTTTCAGATAGCCCTCAATGCAAAGGCTCTAGACGCAAATATTGGTGTGAGAGCTAATTCAATCAAGGAAACACTGCATGTTGGTGAAGGGCATATTGAAGAAGGATCAGCCGAGTGGTTCTTGTGGGAGAACAACTCCATTTGGCTCACTAACTTCACACACCATCAGGCTTCCAAGCAGCTCTCAAGGAAACTCAGTTTTCACACTCTATGCTTAATGCCCTTTGAGTGCATTATCAAGGAATGAACCTGGTAGAGCATCCCACAGAAACGAATGCTCCACATGCGGGTTTCACATGCCACCAACTCCACATTCTCAGGCAACTTCAGCGCCACAGCCGTTTCCAGATAGCCCTCAATGCAAAGGCTCTAGACGCAAATATTGGTGTGAGAGCTAATTCAATCAAGGAAACACTGCATGTTGGTGAAGGGCATATTGAAGAAGGATCAGCCGAGTGGTTCTTGTGGGAGAACAACTCCATTTGGCTCACTAACTTCACACACCATCAGGCTTCCAAACAGCTCTCAAGGAAACTCAGGTTTCACACTCTATGCTTAGTGCCCTTTGAGTGCATTATCTAGGAATGAACCTGGTAGAGCTTGGTCAGCCACACAAACGAATGCTCCACATGCGGGTTTCACATGCCACCAACTCCACATTCACAGGCAACTTCAGCGCCACAGCCGTTTTCAGATAGCCCTCAATGCAAAGGCTCTAGACGCAAATATTGGTGTGAGAGCTAATTCAATCAAGGAAACAATGCATGTTGGTGAAGGGCATATTGAAGAAGGATCAGCCGAGTGGATCTTGTGGGAGAACAACTCCATTTGGCTCACTAACTTCACACACCATCAGGCTTCCAAGCAGCTCTCAAGGAAACTCAGTTTTCACACTCTATGCTTAGTGCCCTTTGTGTGCCTAGGACTGAAATGAAGCTTGGTCAGCATCCCACACAAACGAATGCTCCACATGCGGGTTTCACATGCCACCAACTCCACATTCACAGGCAACTTCAGCGCCACAGCCATTTTCAGATAGCCCTCAATGCAAAGGCTCTAGACGCAAATATTGGTGTGAGAGCTAATTCAATCAAGGAAACACTGCATGTTGGTGAAGGGCATATTGAAGAAGGATCAGCCGAGTGGTTCTTGTGGGAGAACAACTCCATTTGGCTCACTAACTTCACACACCATCAGGCTTCCAAGCAGCTCTCAAGGAAACTCAGTTTTCACACTCTATGCTTAGTGCCCTTTGAGTGCATTATCTAGGAATGAACCTGGTAGAGCATCCCACACAAACGAATGCTCCACATGCGGGTTTCACATGCCACCAACTCCACATTCACAGGCAACTTCAGCGCCACAGCCGTTTTCAGATAGCCCTCAATGCAAAGGCTCTAGACGCAAATATTGGTGTGAGAGCTAATTCAATCAAGGAAACACTGCATGTTGGTGAAGGGCATATTGAAGAAGGATCAGCCGAGTAGTTCTTGTGGGAGAACAACTCCATTTGGCTCACTAACTTCACACACCATCAGGCTTCCAAGCAGCTCTCAAGGAAACTCAGTTTTCACACTCTATGCTTAGTGCCCTTTGTGTGCCTGGGACAGAAATGAAGCTTGGTCAGCATCCCACACAAACGAATGCTCCACATGCGGGTTTCACATGCCACCAACTCCACATTCACAGGCAACATCAGCGCCACAGCCGTTTTCAGATAGCAATCAATGCAAAGACTCTAGACGCAAATATTGGTGTGAGAGCTAATTCAATCAAGGAAACACTGCATGTTGGTGAAGGGCATATTGAAGAAGGATCAGCCGAGTGGTTCTTGTGGGAGAACAACTCCATTTGGCTCACTAACTTCACACACCATCAGGCTTCCAAGCAGCTCTCAAGGAAACTCAGTTTTCACACTCTAGGCTTAGTGCCCTTTGTATGGCTAGGACTGAAATGAACCTGGTAGAGCATCCCACACAAACGAATGCTCCACATGCGGGTTTCACATGCCACCAACTCCACATTCACAGGCAACGTCAGCGCCACAGCCGTTTTCAGATAGCCCTCAATGCAAAGGCTCTAGATGCAAATATTGGTGTGAGAGCTAATTCAATCAAGGAAACACTGCATGTTGGTGAAGGGCATATTGAAGAAGGATCAGCCGAGTGGTTCTTGTGGGAGAACAACTCCATTTGGCTCACTAACTTCACACACCATCAGGCTTCCAAGCAGCTCTCAAGGAAACTCAGGTTTCACGCTCTATATTTAGTGCCCTTTGAGTGCATTATCTAGGAATGAACCTGGTAGAGCATCCAACACAAACGAATGCTCCACATGCGGGTTTCACATGCCACCAACTCCACATTCACAGGCAACATCAGCGCCACAGCCGTTTTCAGATAGCCCTCAATGCAAAGGCTCTAGACGCAAATATTGGTGTGAGAGCTAATTCAATCAAGGAAACACTGCATGTTGGTGAAGGGCATATTGAAGAAGGATCAGCCGAGTAGTTCTTGTGGGAGAACAACTCCATTTGGCTCACTAACTTCACACACCATCAGGCTTCCAAGCAGCTCTCAAGGAAACTCAGTTTTCACACTCTATGCTTAGTGCCCTTTGTGTGCCTGGGACAGAAATGAAGCTTGGTCAGCATCCCACACAAACGAATGCTCCACATGCGGGTTTCACATGCCACCAACTCCACATTCACAGGCAACTTCAGCGCCACAGCCGTTTTCAGATAGCCCTCAATGCAAAGGCTCTAGACGCAAATATTGGTGTGAGAGCTAATTCAATCAAGGAAACACTGCATGTTGGTGAAGGGCATATTGAAGAAGGATCAGCCGAGTGGTTCTTGTGGGAGAACAACTCCATTTGGCTCACTAACTTCACACACCATCAGGCTTCCAAGCAGCTCTCAAGGAAACTCAGTTTTCACACTCTAGGCTTAGTGACCTTTGTGCGCCTAGGACTGAAATGAAGCTTGGTGAGCATCCCACACAAACGAATGCTCCACATGCGGGTTTCACATGCCACCAACTCCACATTCTCAGGCAACTTCAGCGCCACAGCCGTTTTCAGATAGCCCTCAATGC
This sequence comes from Ochotona princeps, assembly GCF_030435755.1. Classification (NCBI taxonomy): domain Eukaryota; kingdom Metazoa; phylum Chordata; class Mammalia; order Lagomorpha; family Ochotonidae; genus Ochotona; species Ochotona princeps. The sequence goes on along the minus strand of NW_026697203.1, from coordinate 19,530 downwards.
AAAGGCTCTAGACGCAAATATTGGTGTGAGAGCTAATTCAATCAAGGAAACACTGCATGTTGGTGAAGGGCATATTGAAGAAGGATCAGCCGAGTGGTTCTTGTGGGAGAACAACTCCATTTGGCTCACTAACTTCACACACCATCAGGCTTCCAAGCAGCTCTCAAGGAAACTCAGGTTTCACACTCTATGCTTAGTGCCCTTTGAGTGCATTATCTAGGAATGAACCTGGTAGAGCTTGGTCAGCCACACAAACGAATGCTCCACATGCGGGTTTCACATGCCACCAACTCCACATTCACAGGCAACTTCAGCGCCACAGCCGTTTTCAGATAGCCCTCAATGCAAAGGCTCTAGACGCAAATATTGGTGTGAGAGCTAATTCAATCAAGGAAACAATGCATGTTGGTGAAGGGCATATTGAAGAAGGATCAGCCGAGTGGATCTTGTGGGAGAACAACTCCATTTGGCTCACTAACTTCACACACCATCAGGCTTCCAAGCAGCTCTCAAGGAAACTCAGTTTTCACACTCTATGCTTAGTGCCCTTTGAGTGCATTATCTAGGAATGAACCTGGTAGAGCATCCCACACAAACGAATGCTCCACATGCGGGTTTCACATGCCACCAACTCCACATTCACAGGCAACTTCAGCGCCACAGCCGTTTTCAGATAGCCCTCAATGCAAAGGCTCTAGACGCAAATATTGGTGTGAGAGCTAATTCAATCAAGGAAACACTGCATGTTGGTGAAGGGCATATTGAAGAAGGATCAGCCGAGTAGTTCTTGTGGGAGAACAACTCCATTTGGCTCACTAACTTCACACACCATCAGGCTTCCAAGCAGCTCTCAAGGAAACTCAGTTTTCACACTCTATGCTTAGTGCCCTTTGTGTGCCTGGGACAGAAATGAAGCTTGGTCAGCATCCCACACAAACGAATGCTCCACATGCGGGTTTCACATGCCACCAACTCCACATTCACAGGCAACTTCAGCGCCACAGCCGTTTTCAGATAGCCCTCAATGCAAAGGCTCTAGACGCAAATATTGGTGTGAGAGCTAATTCAATCAAGGAAACACTGCATGTTGGTGAAGGGCATATTGAAGAAGGATCAGCCGAGTGGTTCTTGTGGGAGAACAACTCCATTTGGCTCACTAACTTCACACACCATCAGGCTTCCAAGCAGCTCTCAAGGAAACTCAGTTTTCACACTCTATGCTTAGTGCCCTTTGAGTGCATTATCTAGGAATGAACCTGGTAGAGCATCCCACACAAACGAATGCTCCACATGCGGGTTTCACATGCCACCAACTCCACATTCACAGGCAACTTCAGCGCCACAGCCGTTTTCAGATAGCCCTCAATGCAAAGGCTCTAGACGCAAATATTGGTGTGAGAGCTAATTCAATCAAGGAAACACTGCATGTTGGTGAAGGGCATATTGAAGAAGGATCAGCCGAGTGGTTCTTGTGGGAGAACAACTCCATTTGGCTCACTAACTTCACACACCATCAGGCTTCCAAGCAGCTCTCAAGGAAACTCAGTTTTCACACTCTATGCTTAATGCCCTTTGAGTGCATTATCAAGGAATGAACCTGGTAGAGCATCCCACAGAAACGAATGCTCCACATGCGGGTTTCACATGCCACCAACTCCACATTCACAGGCAACTTCAGCGCCACAGCCGTTTTCAGATAGCCCTCAATGCAAAGGCTCTAGACGCAAATATTGGTGTGAGAGCTAATTCAATCAAGGAAACACTGCATGTTGGTGAAGGGCATATTGAAGAAGGATCAGCCGAGTAGTTCTTGTGGGAGAACAACTCCATTTGGCTCACTAACTTCACACACCATCAGGCTTCCTAGCAGCTCTCAAGGAAACTCAGTTTTCACACTCTATGCTTAGTGCCCTTTGTGTGCCTGGGACAGAAATGAAGCTTGGTCAGCATCCCACACAAACGAATGCTCCACATGCGGGTTTCACATGCCACCAACTCCACATTCACAGGCAACTTCAGCGCCACAGCCGTTTTCAGATAGCCCTCAATGCAAAGGCTCTAGACGCAAATATTGGTGTGAGAGCTAATTCAATCAAGGAAACACTGCATGTTGGTGAAGGGCATATTGAAGAAGGATCAGCCGAGTGGTTCTTGTGGGAGAACAACTCCATTTGGCTCACTAACTTCACACACCATCAGGCTTCCAAGCAGCTCTCAAGGAAACTCAGTTTTCACACTCTATGCTTAGTGCCCTTTGAGTGCATTATCTAGGAATGAACCTGGTAGAGCATCCCACACAAACGAATGCTCCACATGCGGGTTTCACATGCCAAGAACTCCACATTCACAGGCAACTTCAGCGCCACAGCCGTTTTCAGATAGCCCTCAATGCAAAGGCTCTAGACGCAAATATTGGTGTGAGAGCTAATTCAATCAAAGAAACACTGCATGTTGGTGAAGGGCATATTGAAGAAGGATCAACCGAGTGGTTCTTGTGGGAGAACAACTCCATTTGGCTCACTAACTTCACACACCATCAGGCTTCCAAGCAGCTCTCAAGAAAACTCAGTTTTCACACTCTATGTTTAGTGCTCTTTGAGTGCATTATCTAGGAATGAACCTGGTAGAGCATCCCATACAAACGAATGCTCCACATGCGGGTTTCACATGCCACCAACTCCACATTCACAGGCAACTTCAGCGCCACAGCCGTTTTCAGATAGCCCTCAATGCAAAGGCTCTAGACGCAAATATTGGTGTGAGAGCTAATTCAATCAAGGAAACACTGCATGTTGGTGAAGGGCATATTGAAGAAGGATCAGCCGAGTGGTTCTTGTGGGAGAACAACTCCATTTGGCTCACTAACTTCACACACCATCGGGCTTCCAAGCAGCTCTCAAGGAAACTCAGTTTTCACACTCTATGCTTAGTGCCCTTTGTATGGCTAGGACTGAAATGAACCTGGTAGAGCATCCCACACAAACGAATGCTTCACATGCGGGTTTCACATGCCACCAACTCCACATTCACAGGCAACTTCAGCGCCACAGCCGTTTTCAGATAGCCCTCAATGCAAAGGCTCTAGACGCAAATATTGGTGTGAGAGCTAATTCAATCAAGGAAACACTGCATGTTGGTGAAGGGCATATTGAAGAAGGATCAGCCGAGTGGTTCTTGTGGGAGAACAACTCCATTTGGCTCACTAACTTCACACACCATCAGGCTTCCAAGCAGCTCTCAAGGAAACTCAGTTTTCACGCTCTATGTTTAGTGCCCTTTGAGTGCATTATCTAGGAATGAACCTGGTAGAGCATCCCACACAAACGAATGCTCCACATGCGGGTTTCACATGCCACCAACTCCACATTCACAGGCAACTTCAGCGCCACAGCCGTTTTCAGATAGCCCTCAATGCAAAGGCTCTAGATGCAAATATTGGTGTGAGAGCTAATTCAATCAAGGAAACACTGCATGTTGGTGAAGGGCATATTGAAGAAGGATCAGCCGAGTGGATCTTGTGGGAGAACAACTCCATTTGGCTCACTAACTTCACACACCATCAGGCTTCCAAGCAGCTCTCAAGGAAACTCAGTTTTCACACTCTATGCTTAGTGCCCTTTGTGTGCCTAGGACTGAAATGAAGCTTGGTCAGCATCCCACACAAACGAATGCTCCACATGCGGGTTTCACATGCCACCAACTCCACATTCACAGGCAACTTCAGCGCCACAGCCGTTTTCAGATAGCCCTCAATGCAAAGGCTCTAGAGGCAAATATTGGTGTGAGAGCTAATTCAATCAAGGAAACACTGCATGTTGGTGAAGGGCATATTGAAGAAGGATCAGCCGAGTGGTTCTTGTGGGAGAACAACTCCATTTGGCTCACTAACTTCACACACCATCAGGCTTCCAAGCAGCTCTCAAGGAAACTCAGTTTTCACACTCTATGCTTAGTGCCCTTTGAGTGCATTATCTAGGAATGAACCTGGTAGAGCATCCCACACAAACGAATGCTCCACATGCGGGTTTCACATGCCACCAACTCCACATTCACAGGCAACTTCAGCGCCACAGCCGTTTTCAGATAGCCCTCAATGCAAAGGCTCTAGACGCAAATATTGGTGTGAGAGCTAATTCAATCAAGGAAACACTGCATGTTGGTGAAGGGCATATTGAATAAGGATCAGCCGAGTGGTTCTTGTGGGAGAACAACTCCATTTGGCTCACTAACTTCACACACCATCAGGCTTCCAAGCAGCTCTCAAGGAAACTCAGTTTTCACACTCTATGCTTAGTGCCCTTTGTATGGCTAGGACTGAAATGAACCTGGTAGAGCATCCCACACAAACGAATGCTTCACATGCGGGTTTCACATGCCACCAACTCCACATTCACAGGCAACTTCAGCGCCACAGCCGTTTTCAGATAGCCCTCAATGCAAAGGCTCTAGACGCAAATATTGGTGTGAGAGCTAATTCAATCAAGGAAACACTGCATGTTGGTGAAGGGCATATTGAAGAAGGATCAGCCGAGTGGTTCTTGTGGGAGAACAACTCCATTTGGCTCACTAACTTCACACACCATCAGGCTTCCAAGCAGCTCTCAAGGAAACTCAGTTTTCACACTCTATGCTTAGTGCCCTTTGAGTGCATTATCTAGGAATGAACCTGGTAGAGCATCCCACACAAACGAATGCTCCACATGCGGGTTTCACATGCCACCAACTCCACATTCACAGGCAACTTCAGCGCCACAGCCGTTTTCAGATAGCCCTCAATGCAAAGGCTCTAGACGCAAATATTGGTGTGAGAGCTAATTCAATCAAGGAAACACTGCATGTTGGTGAAGGGCATATTGAAGAAGGATCAGCCGAGTGGTTCTTGTGGGAGAACAACTCCATTTGGCTCACTAACTTCACACACCATCAGGCTTCCAAGCAGCTCTCAAGGAAACTCAGTTTTCACACTCTATGCTTAATGCCCTTTGAGTGCATTATCAAGGAATGAACCTGGTAGAGCATCCCACAGAAACGAATGCTCCACATGCGGGTTTCACATGCCACCAACTCCACATTCACAGGCAACTTCAGCGCCACAGCCGTTTTCAGATAGCCCTCAATGCAAAGGCTCTAGACGCAAATATTGGTGTGAGAGCTAATTCAATCAAGGAAACACTGCATGTTGGTGAAGGGCATATTGAAGAAGGATCAGCCGAGTAGTTCTTGTGGGAGAACAACTCCATTTGGCTCACTAACTTCACACACCATCAGGCTTCCTAGCAGCTCTCAAGGAAACTCAGTTTTCACACTCTATGCTTAGTGCCCTTTGTGTGCCTGGGACAGAAATGAAGGTTGGTCAGCATCCCACACAAACGAATGCTCCACATGCGGGTTTCACATGCCACCAACTCCACATTCACAGGCAACTTCAGCGCCACAGCCGTTTTCAGATAGCCCTCAATGCAAAGGCTCTAGACGCAAATATTGGTGTGAGAGCTAATTCAATCAAGGAAACACTGCATGTTGGTGAAGGGCATATTGAAGAAGGATCAGCCGAGTGTTTCTTGTGGGAGAACAACTCCATTTGGCTCACTAACTTCACACACCATCAGGCTTCCAAGCAGCTCTCAAGGAAACTCAGTTTTCACACTCTATGCTTAGTGCCCTTTGAGTGCATTATCTAGGAATGAACCTGGTAGAGCATCCCACACAAACGAATGCTCCACATGCGGGTTTCACATGCCAAGAACTCCACATTCACAGGCAACTTCAGCGCCACAGCCGTTTTCAGATAGCCCTCAATGCAAAGGCTCTAGACGCAAATATTGGTGTGAGAGCTAATTCAATCAAGGAAACACTGCATGTTGGTGAAGGGCATATTGAAGAAGGATCAGCCGAGTGGTTCTTGTGGGAGAACAACTCCATTTGGCTCACTAACTTCACACACCATCAGGCTTCCAAGCAGCTCTCAAGGAAACTCAGTTTTCACACTCTATGCTTAGTGCCCTTTGAGTGCATTATCTAGGAATGAACCTGGTAGAGCATCCCACACAAACGAATGCTTCACATGCGGGTTTCACATGCCACCAACTCCACATTCACAGGCAACTTCAGCGCCACAGCCGTTTTCAGATAGCCCTCAATGCAAAGGCTCTAGACGCAAATATTGGTGTGAGAGCTAATTCAATCAAGGAAACACTGCATGTTGGTGAAGGGCATATTGAAGAAGGATCAACCGAGTGGTTCTTGTGGGAGAACAACTCCATTTGGCTCACTAACTTCACACACCATCAGGCTTCCAAGCAGCTCTCAAGAAAACTCAGTTTTCACACTCTATGTTTAGTGCTCTTTGAGTGCATTATCTAGGAATGAACCTGGTAGAGCATCCCATACAAACGAATGCTCCACATGCGGGTTTCACATGCCACCAACTCCACATTCACAGGCAACTTCAGCGCCACAGCCGTTTTCAGATAGCCCTCAATGCAAAGGCTCTAGACGCAAATATTGGTGTGAGAGCTAATTCAATCAAGGAAACACTGCATGTTGGTGAAGGGCATATTGAAGAAGGATCAGCCGAGTGGTTCTTGTGGGAGAACAACTCCATTTGGCTCACTAACTTCACACACCATCAGGCTTCCAAGCAGCTCTCAAGGAAACTCAGTTTTCACACTCTATGCTTAGTGCCCTTTGTATGGCTAGGACTGAAATGAACCTGCTAGAGCATCCCACACAAACGAATGCTTCACATGCGGGTTTCACATGCCACCAACTCCACATTCACAGGCAACTTCAGCGCCACAGCCGTTTTCAGATAGCCCTCAATGCAAAGGCTCTAGACGCAAATATTGGTGTGAGAGCTAATTCAATCAAGGAAACACTGCATGTTGGTGAAGGGCATATTGAAGAAGGATCAGCCGAGTGGTTCTTGTGGGAGAACAACTCCATTTGGCTCACTAACTTCACACACCATCAGGCTTCCAAGCAGCTCTCAAGGAAACTCCGTTTTCACACTCTATGTTTAGTGCCCTTTGAGTGCATTATCTAGGAATGAACCTGGTAGAGCATCCCACACAAACGAATGCTCCACATGCGGGTTTCACATGCCACCAACTCCACATTCACAGGCATCTTCAGCGCCACAGCCGTTTTCAGATAGCCCTCAATGCAAAGGCTCTAGATGCAAATATTGGTTTGAGAGCTAATTCAATCAAGGAAACACTGCATGTTGGTGAAGGGCATATTGAAGAAGGATCAGCCGAGTGGATCTTGTGGGAGAACAACTCCATTTGGCTCACTAACTTCACACACCATCAGGCTTCCAAGCAGCTCTCAAGGAAACTCAGTTTTCACACTCTATGCTTAGTGCCCTTTGTGTGCCTAGGACTGAAATGAAGCTTGGTCAGCATCCCACACAAACGAATGCTCCACATGCGGGTTTCACATGCCACCAACTCCACATTCACAGGCAACTTCAGCGCCACAGCCGTTTTCAGATAGCCCTCAATGCAAAGGCTCTAGACGCAAATATTGGTGTGAGAGCTAATTCAATCAAGGAAACACTGCATGTTGGTGAAGGGCATATTGAAGAAGGATCAGCCGAGTGGTTCTTGTGGGAGAACAACTCCATTTGGCTCACTAACTTCACACACCATCAGGCTTCCAAGCAGCTCTCAAGGAAACTCAGTTTTCACACTCTATGCTTAGTGCCCTTTGAGTGCATTATCTAGGAATGAACCTGGTAGAGCATCCCACACAAACGAATGCTCCACATGCGGGTTTCACATGCCACCAACTCCACATTCACAGGCAACTTCAGCGCCACAGCCGTTTTCAGATAGCCCTCAATGCAAAGGCTCTAGACGCAAATATTGGTGTGAGAGCTAATTCAATCAAGGAAACACTGCATGTTGGTGAAGGGCATATTGAAGAAGGATCAGCCGAGTGGTTCTTGTGGGAGAACAACTCCATTTGGCTCACTAACTTCACACACCATCAGGCTTCCAAGCAGCTCTCAAGGAAACTCAGTTTTCACACTCTATGCTTAGTGCCCTTTGTATGGCTAGGACTGAAATGAACCTGGTAGAGCATCCCACACAAACGAATGCTTCACATGCGGGTTTCACATGCCACCAACTCCACATTCACAGGCAACTTCAGCGCCACAGCCGTTTTCAGATAGCCCTCAATGCAAAGGCTCTAGACGCAAATATTGGTGTGAGAGCTAATTCAATCAAGGAAACACTGCATGTTGGTGAAGGGCATATTGAAGAAGGATCAGCCGAGTGGTTCTTGTGGGAGAACAACTCCATTTGGCTCACTAATTTCACACACCATCAGGCTTCCAAGCAGCTCTCAAGGAAACTCAGTTTTCACGCTCTATGTTTAGTGCCCTTTGAGTGCATTATCTAGGAATGAACCTGGTAGAGCATCCCACACAAACGAATGCTCCACATGCGGGTTTCACATGCCACCAACTCCACATTCACAGGCAACTTCAGCGCCACAGCCGTTTTCAGATAGCCCTCAATGCAAAGGCTCTAGATGCAAATATTGGTGTGAGAGCTAATTCAATCAAGGAAACACTGCATGTTGGTGAAGGGCATATTGAAGAAGGATCAGCCGAGTGGATCTTGTGGGAGAACAACTCCATTTGGCTCACTAACTTCACACACCATCAGGCTTCCAAGCAGCTCTCAAGGAAACTCAGTTTTCACACTCTATGCTTAGTGCCCTTTGTGTGCCTAGGACTGAAATGAAGCTTGGTCAGCATCCCACACAAACGAATGCTGCACATGCGGGTTTCACATGCCACCAACTCCACATTCACAGGCAACTTCAGCGCCACAGCCGTTTTCAGATAGCCCTCAATGCAAAGGCTCTAGACGCAAATATTGGTGTGAGAGCTAATTCAATCAAGGAAACACTGCATGTTGGTGAAGGGCATATTGAAGAAGGATCAGCCGAGTGGTTCTTGTGGGAGAACAACTCCATTTGGCTCACTAACTTCACACACCATCAGGCTTCCAAGCAGCTCTCAAGGAAACTCAGTTTTCACACTCTATGCTTAGTGCCCTTTGAGTGCATTATCTAGGAATGAACCTGGTAGAGCATCCCATACAAACGAATGCTCCACATGCGGGTTTCACATGCCACCAACTCCACATTGACAGGCAACTTCAGCGCCACAGCCGTTTTCAGATAGCCCTCAATGCAAAGGCTCTAGACGCAAATATTGGTGTGAGAGCTAATTCAATCAAGGAAACACTGCATGTTGGTGAAGGGCATATTGAAGAAGGATCAGCCGAGTGGTTCTTGTGGGAGAACAACTCCATTTGGCTCACTAACTTCACACACCATCAGGCTTCCAAGCAGCTCTCAAGGAAACTCAGTTTTCACACTCTATGCTTAGTGCCCTTTGAGTGCATTATCTAGGAATGAACCTGGTAGAGCATCCCACACAAACGAATGCTCCACATGCGGGTTTCACATGCCACCAACTCCACATTCACAGGCAACTTCAGCGCCACAGCCGTTTTCAGATAGCCCTCAATGCAAAGGCTCTAGACGCAAATATTGGTGTGAGAGCTAATTCAATCAAGGAAACACTGCATGTTGGTGAAGGGCATATTGAAGAAGGATCAGCCGAGTAGTTCTTGTGGGAGAACAACTCCATTTGGCTCACTAACTTCACACACCATCAGGCTTCCAAGCAGCTCTCAAGGAAACTCAGTTTTCACACTCTATGCTTAGTGCCCTTTGTGTGCCTGGGACAGAAATAAAGCTTGGTCAGCATCCCACACAAACGAATGCTCCACATGCGGGTTTCACATGCCACCAACTCCACATTCACAGGCAACATCAGCGCCACATCCGTTTTCAGATAGCAATCAATGCAAAGACTCTAGACGCAAATATTGGTGTGAGAGCTAATTCAATCAAGGAAACACTGCATGTTGGTGAAGGGCATATTGAAGAAGGATCAGCCCGAGTGGTTCTTTGTGGGAGAACAACTCCATTTGGCTCACTAACTTCACACACCATCAGGCTTCCAAGCAGCTCTCAAGGAAACTCAGTTTTCACACTCTATGCTTAGTGCCTTTGTATGGCTAGGACTGAAATGAACCTGGTAGAGGCATCCCACACAAACGAATGCTCCACATTGCGGGTTTCACATGCCACCAACTCCACATTCACAGGCAACTTCAGCGCCACAGCCGTTTTCAGATAGCCCTCAATGCAAAGGCTCTAGACGCAAATATTGGTGTGAGAGCTAATTCAATCAAGGAAACACTGCATGTTGGTGAAGGGCATATTGAAGAAGGATCAGCCGAGTGGTTCTTGTGGGAGAACAACTCCATTTGGCTCACTAACTTCACACACCATCAGGCTTCCAAGCAGCTCTCAAGAAACTCAGGTTTCACGCTCTATATTTAGTGCCCTTTGAGTGCATTATCTAGGAATGAACCCTGGTAGAGCATCCCACACAAACGAATGCTCCACATGCGGGTTTCACATGCCACCAACTCCACATTCACAGGCAACATCAGCGCCACAGCCGTTTTCAGATAGCCCTCAATGCAAAGGCTCTAGACGCAAATATTGGTGTGAGAGCTAATTCAATCAAGGAAACACTGCATGTTGGTGAAGGGCATATTGAAGAAGGATCAGCCGAGTAGTTCTTGTGGGAACAACTCCATTTGGCTCACTAACTTCACACACCATCAGGCTTCCAAGCAGCTCTCAAGGAAACTCAGTTTTCACACTCTATGCTTAGTGCCCTTTTTGTGCCTGGGACAGAAATGAAGCTTGGTCAGCATCCCACACAAAACGAATGCTCCACATGCGGGTTTCACATGCACCAACTCCACATTCACAGGCAACTTCAGCGCCACAGCCGTTTTCAGATAGCCCTCAATGCAAAGGCTCTAGACGCAAATATTGGTGTGAGAGCTAATTCAATCAAGGAAACACTGCATGTTGGTGAAGGGCATATTGAAGAAGGATCAGCCGAGTGGTTCTTGTGGGAGAACAACTCCATTTGGCTCACTAACTTCACACCACCATCAGGCTTCCAAGCAGCTCTCAAGAAACTCAGTTTTCACACTCTATGCTTAGTGCCCTTTGAGTGCATTATCTAGGAAATGAACCTGGTAGAGCATCCCACACAAACGAATGCTCCACATGCGGGTTTCACATGCCACCAACTCCACATTCACAGGCAACTTCAGCGCCACAGCCGTTTTCAGATAGCCCTCAATGCAAAGGCTCTAGACGCAAATATTGGTGTGAGAGCTAATTCAATCAAGGAAACACTGCATGTTGGTGAAGGGCATATTGAAGAAGGATCAGCCGAGTGGTTCTTGTGGGAGAACAACTCCATTTGGCTCTCCTAACTTCACACACCATCAGGCTTCCAAGCAGCTCTCAAGGAAACTCAGTTTTCACACTCTATGCTTAATGCCCTTTGAGTGCATTATCAAGGCATGAACCTGGTAGAGCATCAAACACAAACGAATGCTCCACATGCGGGTTTCACATGCCACCAACTCCACATTCACAGGCAACTTCAGCGCCCAGCAGCCGTTTTCAGATAGCCCTCAATGCAAAGGCTCTAGACGCAAATATGGTGTGAGAGCTAATTCAATCAAGGAAACACTGCATGTTGGTGAAGGGCATATTGAAGAAGGATCAGCCGAGTAGTTCTTGTGGGAGAACAACTCCATTTGGCTCACTAACTTCACACACCATCAGGCTTCCAAGCAGCTCTCAAGGAAACTCAGGTTTCACACTCTATGCTTAGTGCCTTTTGTGGTGCTGGGACCAGAAATGAAGCTTGGTCAGCATCCCACACAAACGAATGCTCCACATGCGGGTTTCACATGCCACCAACTCCACATTCACAGGCAACTTCAGCGCCACAGCCGTTTTCAGATAGCCCTCAATGCAAAGGCTCTAGACGCAAATATTGGTGTGAGAGCTAATTCAATCAAGGAAACACTGCATGTTGGTGAAGGGGCATATTGAAGAAGGATCAGCCAGTGGTTCTTGTGGGAGAACAACTCCATTTGGCTCACTAACTTCACACACCATCAGGCTTCAAGCAGCTCTCAAGGAAACTCAGTTTTCACACTCTATGCTTAGTGCCCTTTGAGTGCATTATCTAGGAATGAACCTGGGTAGAGCATCCCACACAAACGAATGCTCCACCTGCGGGTTTCACATGCCAAGAACTCCACATTCACAGGCAACTTCAGCGCCACAGCCGTTTTCAGATAGCCCTCAATGCAAAGGCTCTAGACGCAAATATTGGTGTGAGAGCTAATTCAATCAAGGAAACACTGCATGTTGGTGAAGGGCATATTGAAGAAGGATCAGCCGAGTGGTTCTTGTGGGAGAACAACTCCATTTGGCTCACTAACTTCACACACCATCAGGCTTCCAAGCAGCTCTCAAGGAAACTCAGTTTTCACACTCTATGCTTAGTGCCCTTTGAGTGCATTATCTAGGAATCAACCTGGTAGAGCATCCACACAAACGAATGCTTCACATGCGGGTTTCACATGCCACCAACTCCACATTCACAGGCAACTTCAGCGCCACAGCCGTTTTCAGATAGCCCTCAATGCAAAGGCTCTAGACGCAAATATTGGTGTGAGAGCTAATTCAATCAAGGAAACACTGCATGTTGGTGAAGGGCATATTGAAGAAGGATCAACCGAGTGGTTCTTGTGGGAGAACAACTCCATTTGCTCACTAACTTCACACACCATCAGGCTTCCAAGCAGCTCTCAAGGAAACTCAGTTTTCACACTCTATGTTTAGTGCTCTTTGAGTGGCAATTATCTAGGAATGAACTGTAGAGCATCCCACACAAACGAAATGCTCCACATGCGGGTTTCACATGCCACCAACTCCACATTCACAGGGCAACTTCAGCGCGCACAGCCGTTTTCAGATAGGCCCTCAATGCAAAGGCTCTAGACGCAAATATTGGTGTGAGAGCTAATTCAATCAGGAAACACTGCATGTTGGTGAAGGGCATATTGAAGAAGGATCAGCCGAGTGGTTCTTGTGGAGAGAACAACTCCATTTGGCTCACTAACTTCACACACCATCAGGCTTCCAAGCAGCTCTCAAGGAAACTCAGTTTTCACACTCTATGCTTAGTGCCCTTTGAGTGCATTATCTTAGGAATGAACCTGGTAGAGCATCCCACACAAACGAATGCTCCACATGCGGGTTTCACATGCCACCAACTCCACATTCACAGGCAACATCAGCGCCAGCAGCCGTTTTCAGATAGCCCCTCAATGCAAAGGCTCTAGACGCAAATATTGGTGTGAGAGCTAATTCAATCAAGGAAACACTGCATGTTGGTGAAGGGCATATTGAAGAAGGATCAGCCGAGTGGTTCTTGTGGAGAACAACTCCATTTGGCTCACTAACTTCACACACCATCAGGCTTCCAAGCAGCTCTCAAGGAAACTCAGTTTTCACACTCTATGCTTAGTGCCCTTTGAGTGCATTATCTAGGAATGAACCTGGTAGAGCATCCCACAGAAACGAATGCTCCACATGCGGGTTTCACATGCCACCAACTCCACATTCACAGGCAACTTCAGCGCCACAGCCGTTTTCAGATAGCCCTCAATGCAAAGGCTCTAGACGCAAATATTGGTGTGAGAGCTAATTCAATCAAGGAAACACTGCATGTTGGCTGAAGGGCATATTGAGAAGGATCAGCCGAGTGGTTCTTGTGGAGAACAACTCCATTTGGCTCACTAACTTCACACACCATCAGGCTTCCAAGCAGCTCTCAAGGAAACTCAGTTTTCACACTCTATGTTAGTGCCCTTTGTATGGCTAGGACTGAAATGAACCTGGTAGAGCATCCCACACAAACGAATGCTCCACATGCGGGTTTCACATTCCACCAACTCCACATTCACAGGCAACTTCAGCGCCACAGCCGTTTTCAGATAGCCCTTAATGCAAAGGCTCTAGACGCAAATATTTTGGTGTGAGAGATAATTCAATCAAGGAAACACTGCATGTTGGTGAAGGGCATATTGAAGAAGGATCAGCCGAGTGGTTCTTGTGGGAGAACAACTCCATTTGGCTCACTAACTTCACACACCATCAGGCTTCCAAGCAGCTCTCAAGGAAACTCAGTTTTCACACTCTATGCTTAGTGCCCTTTGAGTGCATTATCTAGGAATGAACCTGGTAGAGGCATCCCACACAAACGAATGTTTCACATGCGGGTTTCACATGCCACCAACTCCACATTCACAGGCAACTTCAGCGCCACAGCCGTTTTCAGATAGCCCTCAATGCAAAGGCTCTAGATGCAAATATTGGTGTGAGAGCTTAATTTCAATCAAGGAAACACTGCATGTTGGTGAAGGGCATATTGAAGAAGGATTCAGCCGAGTGGTTCTTGTGGGAGAACAAACTCCATTTGGCTCACTAACTTCACACACCATCAGGCTTCAAGCAGCTCTCAAGGAAACTCAGTTTTCACACTCTATGCTTAGTGCTCTTTGTTGTGCCTTAGGACTGAAATGAAGCTTGGTCAGCATCCCACAGAACGAATGCTCCACATGCGGGTTTCACATGCACCAACTCCACATTCACAGGCAACTTCAGCGCCACAGCCGTTTTCAGATAGCCCTCAATGCAAAGGCTCTAGACGCAAATATTGGTGTGAGAGCTAATTCAATCAAGGAAACACTGCATGTTAGTGAAGGGCATATTGATAGAAGGATCAGCCAAGTGGTTCTTGTGGGAGAACAACTCCATTTGGCTCACTAACTTCACACACCATCAGGCTTCCAGCAGCTCTCAAGGAAACTCAGTTTTCACACTCTATGCTTAGTGCTCTTTGTGTGCCTAGGACTGAAATGAAGCTTGGTCAGCATCCCACACAAACGAAATGCTCACATGCGGGTTTCACATGCCACCAACTCCACATTCACAGGCAACTTCAGCGCCACAGCCGTTTTCAGATAGCCCTCAATGCAAAGGCTCTAGACGCAAATATTGGTGTGAGAGCTAATTCAATCAAGGAAACACTGCATGTTAGTTGAGGGAATATTGAAGAAGGATCAGCCGAGTGGTTCTTGTGGAGAACAACTCCATTTGGCTCACTAACTTCACACACCATCAGGCTTCCAAGCAGCTCTCAAGGAAACTCAGTTTTCACACTCTATGTTTAGTGCCCTTTCTATGGCTAGGACTGAAATGAACCTGGTAAGATCATCCCACACAAACGAATGCTCACATGCGGGTTTCACATGCCACCAACTCCACATTCACAGGCAACTTCAGCGCCACAGCCGTTTTCAGATAGCCCTCAATGCAAAGGCTCTAGACGCAAATATTGGTGTGAGAGCTAATTCAATCAAGGAACACTGCATGTTGGTGAAGGGCATATTGAAGAAGGATCAACCGAGTGGTTCTTGTGTCAGAACAACTCCATTTGGCTCACTAACTTCACACACCATCAGGCTTCCAAGCAGCTCTCAAGAAAACTCAGTTTTCACACTCTATGTTTAGTGCTCTTTGAGTGCATCTATCTAGGAATGAACCTGGTAGAGCATCCCACACAAACGAATGCTCCACATGCGGGTTTCACATGCCACCAACTCCACATTCACAGGGCAACTTCAGCGCCACAGCCGTTTTCGGATAGCCCTCAATGCAAAGGCTCTAGACGCAAATATTGGTGTGAGAGCTAATTCAATCAAGGAAACACTGCATGTTGGTGAAGGGCATATTGAAGAAGGATCAGCCGAGTGGTTCTTGTGGGAGAACAACTCCATTTGGCTCACTAACTTCACACACCATCAGGCTTCCAAGCAGCTCTCAAGGAAACTCAGTTTTCACACTCTATGCTTAGTGCCCTTTGTATGGCTAGGACTGAAATGAACCTGGTAGAGCATCCACACAAACGAATGCTCCACATGCGGGTTTCACATGCCACCAACTCCACATTCACAGGCAACTTCAGCGCCACAGCCGTTTTCAGATAGCCCTCACTGCAAAGGCTCTAGACGCAAATATTGGTGTGAGAGCTAATTCAATCAAGGAAACACTGCATGTTGGTGAAGGGCATATTGAAGAAGGATCAGCCGAGTGGTTCTTGTGGGAGAACAACTCCATTTGGCTCACTAACTTCACACACCATCAGGCTTCCAAGCAGCTCTCAAGGAAACTCAGGTTGCACACTCTATGCTTAGTGCTCTTTGTGTGCCTAGGACTGAAATGAAGCTTGGTCAGCATCCCACACAAACGAATGCTCCACATGCGGGTTTCACATGCCACCAACTCCACATTCACAGGCAACTTCAACGCACAGCCGTTTTCAGATAGCCCTCAATGCAAAGGCTCTAGACGCAAATATTGGTGTGAGAGATAATTCAATCAAGGGAACACTGCATGTTAGTGAAGGGCATATTGAAGAAGGGATCAGCCGAGTGGTTCTTGTGGGAGGAACAACTCCATTTGGCTCACTAACTTCACACACCATCAGGCTTCCAAGCAGCTCTCAAGGAAACTCAGTTTTCACACTCTATGTTTAGTGCCCCTTTGTATGGCTAGGACTGAAATGAACCTGGTAGAGCATCCCACACAAACGAATGCTCCACATGCGGGTTTCACATGCCACCAACTCCACATTCACAGGCAACATCAGCGCCACAGCCGTTTTCAGATAGCCCTCAATGCAAAGGCTCTAGACGCAAATATTGGCTGTGAGAGCTAATTCAATCAAGGAAACACTGCATGTTGGTGAAGGGCATATTGAAGAAGGATCAGCCAAGTGGTTCTTGTGGGAGAACAACTCCATTTGGCTCACTAACTTCACACACCATCAGGCTTCCAAGCAGCTCTCAAGGAACCTCAGTTTTCACACTCTATGCTTAGTGCCCTTTGAGTGCATTATCTAGGAATGAACCTGGTAGAGCATCCCACACAAACGAATGCTCCACATGCGGGTTTCACATGCCACCAACTCCACATTCACAGGCAACTTCAGCGCCACAGCCGTTTTCAGATAGCCCTCAATGCAAAAGGCTCTAGACGTCAAGATATTGGTGTGAGAGCTAATTCAATCAAGGAAACACTGCATGTTGGTGAAGGGCATATTGAAGAAGGATCAGCCAAGTGGTTCTTGTGGCAGAGAACAACTCCATTTGGCTCACTAACTTCACACACCATCAGGCTTCAAGCAGCTCTCAAGGAAACTCAGTTTTCACACTCTATGCTTAGTGCTCTTTGTGTGCCTAGGACAGAAATGAAGCTTGGTCAGCATCCCACACAAACGAATGCTCCACATGCGGGTTTCACATGCCACCAACTCCACATTCACAGGCAACATCAGCGCCACAGCCGTTTTCAGATAGCCCTCAATGCAAAGGCTCTAGACGCAAATATTGGTGTGAGAGCTAATTCAATCAAGGAAACACTGCATGTTGAGTGAAGGGCATATTGAAGAAGGATCAGCCGAGTGGTTCTTGTGGGAGAACAACTCCATTTGGCTCACTAACTTGACACACCATCAGGCTTCCAAGCAGCTCTCAAGGAAACTCAGTTTTCACACTCTATGCTTAGTGCTCTTTGTGTGCCTAGGACTGAAATGAAGCTTGGGTCAGCATCCACACAAACGAATGCTCCACATGCGGGTTTCACATGCCACCAACTCCACATTCACAGGCAACATCAGCGCGCACAGCCGTTTTCAGATAGCCCTCAATGCAAAGGCTCTAGACGCAAATATTGGTGTGAGAGCTAATTCAATCAAGGAAACACTGCATGTTAGGTGAAGGGCATATTGAAGAAGGATCAGCCGAGAGGTTCTTGTGGGAGAACAACTCCATTTGGCTCACTAACTTGACACACCATCAGGCTTCCAAGCAGCTCGCAAGGAAACTCAGTTTTCACACTCTATGCTTAGTGCCCTTTGAGTGCATTATCTAGGAATGAACCTGGTAGAGCATCCCACACAAACGAATGCTCCACATGCGGGTTTCACATGCCACCAACTCCACATTCACAGGCAACTTCAGCGCCACAGCCGTTTTCAGATAGCCCTCAATGCAAAGGCTCTAGACGCAAAT
Source organism: Ochotona princeps (assembly GCF_030435755.1). Classification (NCBI taxonomy): domain Eukaryota; kingdom Metazoa; phylum Chordata; class Mammalia; order Lagomorpha; family Ochotonidae; genus Ochotona; species Ochotona princeps. The sequence goes on along the minus strand of NW_026697203.1, from coordinate 1,411 downwards.
ATTGGTGTGAGAGCTAATTCAATCAAGGAAACACTGCATGTTGGTGAAGGGCATATTGAAGAAGGATCAGCCGAGTAGTTCTTGTGGGAGAACAACTCCATTTGGCTCACTAACTTCACACACCATCAGGCCTTCCAAGCAGCTCTCAAGGAAACTCAGTTTTCACACTCTATGCTTAGTGCCCCTTGTGTGCCTAGGACAGAAATGAAGCTTGGTCAGCATCCCACACAAACGAATGCTCCACATGCGGGTTTCACATGCCACCAACTCCACATTCACAGGCAACATCAGCGCCACAGCCGTTTTCAGATAGCCCTCAATGCAAAGGCTCTAGACGCAAATATTGGTGTGAGAGCTAATTCAATCAAGGAAACACTGCATGTTAGTGAAGGGCATATTGAAGAAGGATCAGCCGAGTGGTTCTTGTGGAGAACAACTCCATTTGGCTCACTAACTTCACACACCATCAGGCTTCCAAGCAGCTCTCAAGGAAACTCAGTTTTCACACTCTATGCCTTAGTGCCCTTTGAGTGCATTATCTAGGAATGAACCTGGTAGAGCATCCCCACACAAACGAATGCTCCACATGCGGGTTTCACATGCCACCAACTCCACATTCACTAGGCAACTTCAGCGCCACAGCCGTTTTCAGATAGCCCTCAATGGCAAAGGCTCTAGACGCAAATATTGGTGTGAGAGCTAATTCAATCAAGGAAACACCTGCATGTTGGTGAAGGGCATATTGAAGAAGGATCAGCCGAGTAGTTCTTGTGGGAGAACAACTCCATTTGGCTCACTAACTTCACACACCATCAGGCTTCCAAGCAGCTCTCAAGGAAACTCAGTTTTCACACTCTATGCCTTAGTGCCCTTTGTGTGCTTAGGACAGAAATGGAAGCTTGGTCAGCATCCCACCAAACGAATGCTCCACATGCGGGTTTCACATGCCACCAACTCCACATTCACAGGCAACTTCAGCGCCACAGCCGTTTTCAGATAGCCCTCAATGCAAAGGCTCTAGACGCAAATATTGGTTGTGAGAGCTAATTCAATCAAGGGAAACACTGCATGTTGGTGAAAGGGGCATATTGAAGAAGGATCAGCCGAGTGGTTCTTTGTGGGAGAACAACTCCATTTGCTCACTAACTTGACACACCATCAGGCTTCCAAGCAGCTCTCAAGGAAACTCAGTTTTCACACTCTATGCTTAGTGCCCTTTGAGTGCATTATCTAGGAATCAACCTGGTAGAGCATCCCACACAAACGAATGTTTCACATGCGGGTTTCACATGCCACCAACTCCACATTGACAGGCACTTCAGCGCCACAGCCGTTTTCAGATAGCCCTCAATGCAAAGGCTCTAGACGCAAATATTGGTGTGAGAGCTAATTCAATCAAGGAAACACTGCA